>NC_142369.1:5432500-5565000 GCF_059441005.1 Hippichthys cyanospilos
CCACTTAACACCATGCCTGCGGTTCTTCAGTTCACTGCAATTGAAACACACCACACTAATATAAGTGTAACACGAAAATAAAAACAGCTAAGGGGTTTATTCCTAGGCTATAATACACCATCGTGTTTATTATCCCACATTTGAGAAACGCAGGGGACAGGAATGCAATTAACGATCGTGTCCGCTGGATGGCATTATCATGCTTTAAATGACATTTATAACAACTATAGAAGACAGTTTTATAAACATTTGTCTAAATTTCATCTGTCACATACACTACAAGTAAAACTAAGTATTGCTGAGGTTGAATTTCCTAAAAAACAGCTTTAACTAGGGAAAAACTTCTATCTTAAAAAAACTTCTATTTTGCATTTCCTGGCCAAGAGACATCAGAAAAACAATGCAAATTTGTTCTGCAATCCCAGAATGCTCTGACCAGCAAGAAAACTGAAACCAGGACTGAAAAAGGGCGCAACTACAAATATTTTTTTTGGTAAAGTAAGCCATGTTAAAGCTGCTATTCTGACATTTATAATTTGCTGGGTTTTTTGGCATTCCCATCATTCATCGGTCCGTAGGCGTCGGGGCTGACCAAGTGCCCGCCTCTGTACATAGACATATAATACAATATTCATCTGGCCTCGAAAGATACATCAAAATACTGGAATTCGGCTAGGACTGAATTTATGGTGGGCTTTCAAAGCGAACTTTAATCTCCCTTTTTTTTTTCTCCAGCGCTCATCGTCAGGTTTCTGACCAAGCGCTTTATTGGAGACTATGAAGCCAACACAGGTACATTATTGGCGGGGTCTTTCCTTTTCCCATCTCGGGGCTGAACGTCTCCCTCCGCTCAGGGGCACTCTACTCCAGAAAAATCACCCTGGAGGGCGAGGAGGTGTCTCTTCAGATCCAGGACACGCCCTGCGTGGCTCTGCAGGTACGCGGCCGGCCCGGCCCAGCGCCGTTTTCTCCTTCTGCTACTTTTTTCTCCGCGGAGGTCAGGAAAGCCTCCGGGACGCTCGGGGACTCAGGAAGTCCCCCTCCTGGTGGCTTTGCGCTCTCTTTTTGCTCCTTACGCTGGAGCTCCCTAACCTTATGCTTCTTTTACCGGGATTCCCACGGACGCGTTGCGGGATCGAGATCCCCTCGGCCCCGCGCACGTGTCCTTGGCAAACAGATGAGCGGTGTTTGTGCGCAGGACGATGCCGAGGGCCTCTACTGCCAAGAGCAGATCAACAGGTCAGACCGGACTCGTCTCGGAACCCAAAGCCTTAGTCACGGGCGGGGCGGGCTCGGGGGTTTTCGTCAAGACCGGTCCGGACCCGGAAGAGAAATTTGATTCGGTTGTCTTCATTGTCGTCGTGCTTGGAGAGTCCTTCTCAATTAGTGGGGAACAGGCTCGGCTTTAGCCGTGGCGAGTGTACTCGCGCATCCAGGTGGCGCTCTCGTTGCCAAAGTCTGTTATCGACGTTTTCGATAACTGTCAACGTTTTGTTTCTGAATCACATTTGTGATTAATGTGATTTAGAAAACAATCACAACAATGTTTTTATAATGACTGTATTTTCCGCACTATAAGGCGCACCTAAAAGCTTTCATTTTTTAAAAGCGGGTGGTGCGCCTTATAATCAGGTGCGCCTTATATATGGATCATTATTGAGATTGGGATCCGTAGATGGTGAATGAACTGATAAAGTAAGCTTGACCTGTTTTGCATTGGCGGTCTTTGCTGGGCTTACGTGCTGACTTCCGCCCGGCAGGTCCATCTACTGGGCCGACGGCTACGTGCTGGTGTTCTCCATCACGGACCAGAGCAGTTATCGCACCATCCGGCCTCTGTACCAGCACGTCAGGCGCATCCACCCGTCGGGAAACATTCCCGTCATACTGGTCAGTGGCCCGCTCGGACGCCGCCTTGCAATGCTCTTTCTTCGTCCCGCTCGTCATCTTAAGCCCTGGGGAAAATTTGGACCCGACTCTGACTTTTTGATGTTTGTGGTGTGTAATACCAAAGGAAAAACTTCCAAAAGAAACACAAGAAGGCTAACATATTGTCAAAACATGTCCACCTAATATGCCACGCTGCCGTTTCTACTAAATGCTTGCAAACGGGAGGTCCAGTGGTACAGCCTGCACATGTGGTGGCAGATGTTCCTGTGTACTCTCCCAGCCACTCGGTTGTGCCTCTCCATGTTCGCTGATCCAGTTAGCATATTACACCTTGCTACGACAGTATGTGCCGGACTGTCTCAGGGGCCAGCAGGGGCCGCTGATGTGACGCGGCGGCATCCACAGCTGGACTTTGGTTCCGTCGTCTGCCATCCACACGTGACGTTTTCTCGGTCAGATTCATTCTGAGACAGTTTTACAATTTTCCAAAGTCAATATTTTGAGGTCCATCAGTATTGACGCTGAAAAAGAGGCAGACTAGCCAAGAAGACGCCATGCCACGTGTTGAAGTGAATAGAGAAGCCGCCATGGCCCCCTGCTGGCAAGTATGGCTGAGGACATGTTGTCCGGACAAATGTATATTCCCCGGCTTCGATAAGCTCACTTTGGATGGATGGGTGGACGGACGCACGGAGAGCAGCCCCTTTGTTTTGCCGGTCCACTTGAGGGGCGGCAGCTGTGGCGCGAGCAGCCTCTCACAGCGTGTCATCTGTTGCAGATCGGCAACAAGAGCGACCTGCTTCGAGCGCGACAGGTGCCGGCGGATGAAGGCCAGACCTTGGCGTCCTCTCTAGGTGAGACCCGCCTTCTTCTTCTTGTCCCGTCACGGGGCCGGTGAGTGCGCGGCGGGAAAAGCCATCTGAAGCGCGCTTTGACGCCTTTCCAACAGGGGGTGTTTACTTTGAGGCCTCAGCCAGGGAGAACCACGAGGGCGTCCACGCCGCTTTCCTGCAGCTGTGTCACGAGGTGGGCCTTCGTTCTCACCGGCCGGGTTCTGCGTTGTTGTGGCTCACGCCGTGTCCGCGTTGGCGCAGGTGTCGCGGGCCTTGGGGGGGAGCAACGGCGAGAAACGGCGGGGAGGCCTGCACCTGGCCCGGCCCAAGTCTCCCAACATGCAGGAGCTGAAGAGGAGGTTCAGGCAGGTCTTGTCCTCCAAAGTCAAATCGGCGGGGGCTCTCTGACCAAGGTGGTTCCGGCGGCGGGACGGACTTTCCGCAAGCCGTCCTTTGTGGTTTGAAACTGAGCACCTGCGATGTGGACAATGGACAGCTTCCTTCAGATCTCTGCTTTCGCTCTCATAATTTTGTCTTTTATAAAAAAATTGAAGCTGGGTTGAAATTGCTTGCTGTGTGTTTTCATTCCTCACTGTGCTAAGTTGGTGCTTCTTATATTTTGCTGTGTCATTATTCACATATATATATCATATATATATATATATATATATATATATATATATATATATATTATATATATATATATATATATGAGTCAACAACAAATGTTAACTTTACTTTTGTACAGGTGACAGGTTAGTCTGAAACAGAAAAAAACTTTTTGTGCATCAAAGTGCCTGAAATAGAAGAAAACATGTCAATCCTTAATTAAACTGGAAACCTTTTGATCAATTGAACCTTTTGATGACTCAATAAAAATATTAGCTCAATAATTAATAACTAAATTGATCTGGACCAATAAACAGCAGCATCAACATCTTAAACATTTTCAACTTGAAGAAAATGGTTTTAAACAGTGAAAACCGCAAGAATTATTTATGATTTATTAATTGAAAAGGTCTGTAAGTCCTGCAGTCTTTGAGAGCGCCACCCGATGCCGTGGATGTGCAATTACACTTCACTCTGCAAAAACAAAGCCTGTTGTTCGCGGGCCATTCGTACACAGCCCGCTACTTGAGAAGGACCGCGTGAAATCAAAAACCTGCAGGATGAAAGAAAAGAAAAAGAAAAGCAAAAGCTCGAGTGTGGAAAAACCATTTGAAAAGTTGAAGCCGCCCCTATTGCATGGTGTGAAAGCGGAACGTTTAGCAGCCTAACTAAACAAATGGCTGGTCATGACGAGTGAGGAAACAGCCAGTTCTTGTACTTTTACATCTGGAACAGCCCACAGCACAAAATCATCTCACGCTAATCTTTTCAGCTTTTCTTGGCCAAAAAAGCAAGAACGTTCTCCAGAAAAAAGAAAGAAACTCCAAGGGCAGCTCCCCGCAGCCTCCGAAATGACATTTTTCTTTGTGCTCCAGCACGTGACCTGTGACCCTGAAAGGGCAGGCGGGCTCCTAGAGAAAAAGTCTTTATCGGAGGGGGGCTGAAGTGACGTCGATGAGGTCACGCTTGGAACGGCGCACTCCTGAAATCCCGTTGCCTTTTTGGGCCGAGGCAACGAAAAGACGACACGCGTGTTAGTCAAATTGTTTGGGAAAGGACGTCAGCGCCGCAGCGAGTGCGGACGTTTGAGAGCGTTCTCTCTTTGGGTGCAGTAGCTGCGAAAATGTTGAAATCTTGATTCAGTCTGGATTTTGGCCTGTTTTACCGCCGTTTCTCCATTTCCATTTTCCTATTATTGATGAAGGCCTATCTGTATTGTGTATCTTCTTGAGGCGAATAGGAGAGAAAAAGTAGGCGTGGGCTTCCCGGCCTGTGGGAAAACACTTCATCAAGAGCTGGTGCGGCTGACACGGCACAGCTGTGCGCGCGCGTGCGTTTGGGGGAGTGGGAAGTGAAGCCCACTCGGCACAACTTTGGCACAAATGACAAGTTCCATCTTTATGCCACGGCCACTTTTTGATAGGTTGCAACTTTTGGCCGTGGACTTGTCTTGCTTTGCGTCTATTTTTTGCTTTTCCCAGGAGGCCGGGAATTTCCTCCCCTTCCCACGATACCGCCATGGAGGCCACAAATTTGGAGAAAAGAAGAGAAAAGCCAGAAAAGAAGTGACGGATTGTGACTTGGCAATGAAAAACAACGAGCGTCATCTGCCGGCTGAAGGATCTTCATCCATTATATTACATACATGTATACATATATTTTTTTTCTAAGTAACCTACGCCCCCTTTATGTAGAAAAGTTTTAAAAAGACAATAATAGCAAAAACATTAATGCTGTATTATTTATGAAATCGAAATAGGATCATTTTATATATCATAATTATTGTATAATGACTGGCAGACTTGAATGAAAGTCCAGGCAAAACCAATCAAGTCATTGAAAGACTCACATGTCATAAATTGGCCGCGAGCGCCCTCCTGTGGTTTCAACACAAATATTTTTTCGTCAGTAAAGTTTTCAAGTTTTCACTTTGTTTTGGAGATGATCAACAACTTCCGACCCCCCCACATGACTAAATGTGTCCGTTCATAATCACTGCACATATAGTACATGGCTCGGACTATTAAATATTGATCGAGTTTTTGATCAACGAGCCCCAGATTTGGACGTAGACAACTTCTGGCCAATTCCTTCCAAATATTCCCCAGTCGTACTTATGAGAGAAAAGAGGAGAATGCATTTTTTACTGCTCACCTGACCTGCACCACTCACCTTAATTCACTTCACTTCACGACACTTCACGACAGAACTTCAGGTGCGACTACAACAGGAAGTGCAATTCCGAAACACGTCCCTAGGATAACGACCAACATTTGCGCAAACAATATCACAAGTAAGAAAATAAACTGCATAACAACTTTACATAAATGTGTATTTTAGGAAAATAAACTTGACAAATAATAACGTTATAACAAATTAACTGACAGATAACATTTTGGCATACATAACGCGGCTGATGCCAGGAGAAGCGCTCACTCTGACACACAACTAAAACAGGAAGTGCGATCCCTGAACATATCCCCAAGGCAACGACCAAAATAAAATACGCCTTAATAATGTGCAAACAATATCACGTTTACGGAAATAAAAACGGATAGCATCTTTACATTAATGATAATTCTAGGAAAACAAACTTCACAAATAATATTGCTATAACAAATTAACTGACAAATAATATTTTGATAGTTACACATTTTTTTAAGAATAATGTTATTGTTTGTGGCATTTGTTCAAAGTAGTCAAAACAATCTTCTCTACTGCCGCCTAGTGGCCTGGCATGCTTGTAAATGAATTGGAAACCACACTTGTGGGTTGAGGCAGTTTGTTTCTACAAACAAAACTGAAATATTCAATTCAAAATAGGAGGATTGTTCAGCTTTGGTTACACCACATGGCAGTACTTTTCTTCTTCTTTACTGTGGGATTCAGTTTTGGGGCACCCCGCGTTCATTGAAACCAACAGCAAAACACCCACAACCACTTCTGAGTTTTTATTGAAGGAACATAAAAACAGACGCTCATGTACGCTTCAGCAAATTCAGAAAAAAAAATGTCTTGTGCTTCCTAAGGCTGCATTTGCGACTTCAAATTTCAGGCTAAAATACAGAGTTTGCATTTTCTTCAACTTTTACACATTTTTTTTGTGAGAAATACTCCTTTTGAACAGTTTTTAGCAGCCTCTGAATTCAAGATGTGCAAAATTTTACAGTCTCAATGGCCCTCCGACAGAAACTGCAACTACAAAGTGGCCTATGATAAAAATGAGTTTATCACCCGTTTAGTTTATCAGTTTATTTAGTTTATTGAGTTTATCACAGCGGTGATTCTCAATTATAGTTTGCCAAGCCCCATAGGAAAGAGAAAAGTCCCCCCCCCCCCCCACACACACACCCGACGCGCTGACTATAAATAAGATTATTATCCATACAAATTGTAAACGTATACATTAAGCTGTATTCTTTTTAAGGGACACTGTGTAAGATTTAGACAGTTTTTCCCTCAAAAGGAACAAATTATATTATTATTAATTGAAAAAACCTGCAAAAAAATGTGTTCTTAACGACCAGCAGCATGTTTTAAATATAATTGGCGGTCTAGTTGGGCGGCCATGTTTGTCATAGCTACGAACAATGGTAAATGCAGAACCCGCAGCACCTCCTGCTGTCCGTAATGAAAAAATGGTCGAAATCAAAATTGAATGTCCATTCAATAAAATCAATAAATCAACTTTAAATGATCTGTTAATTATTTTTACTGCGTTTCTATGGGTTATAGTTTAGTCTAAAACTGAAAAAAATAGACAAGTGCATCAAAGTGCCTGACCCCACAAAAAAAAAAAAGAAAATTCTGATTTGATTGCAATTACACCAGACGTCAAAACCAAAGCCTTCTCCCGGGGGTCATCCGCGGCCCCCCTGGCATTGCCTGATGCCCCACAGGGGGGCCCGCCCCACTATTTGAAAAGCACTGTTCTACAAGGAAATCAATGCGGAGTTTAAAGTTTTGCTGGCACCACCTAGCGGCAGGAATTAGAAGGTCACGGGTATCCCACAGGCAGCGGTGAACGGCAAATGAGCCGGGCGTCCCTGACGTCCCGTACGTCCCGTCCGCCTCTGGAGACTCAGTCGCCACGTTTGCGTCGGCCTTTGAGTCCGGAGCAACCGGAGCAGCCGGACGGCAGGCCAGGTCGGGCGTCGTCGTCCATGCGCGGCAGCACCACCACGCCGCCGCTGTCGGGCTGGCTCCCGGCGCCGCGAGTTTCCTCGGACGCCATGATGTTCTTCACAAGGCTGGAGATGGCCGCGTCGATGTTGGTGTTGTCCTGCAGCCCGAGACATTTCCACATGGCGCATTCCTGACTATCCCGAAGAGCGACTGGACGGTGCGTTCAAAAAGTCTGCACACCCCTCGGCTCGAGGCATTTAAAATTCCATCTGAAAAGATTTGCTACACTCACATCAAAATAAAGTGAGGTTATGTGGTCTTCACACACTCATCTTTGAGTTTTTTTTCTATGTGCGGAATTATGGAGTAAGACGGCCGTAAAAAAGACAAGATTTGTCAGAGCCCCGCCCCCTTTCCGTCATGGTGGCTCCGTAATTCGAGTCGGACTAAATTGTCATCGTCAGGACGTCAGTGTGTCTGCGTATTTTTGCCCAACCTTCCATCACCACTTGAGGGCGACATTTGACCTTTTTTTTCCATTCCGATTAACAATCATGTCCATTGGATGGCAATATTATGCTAGATTATTGTTCTCAGCTATAACTGCCTGTCCTACAACTAAAGAAGACAATTTCATTAACATTTGTCTAAATTTGATTTGTCACATACACTGCAAGTAAAACAAAGTATTGATGAGGTTTAATTACAGGATTATAAAACTTCTATTTTGCATTTCCACTTCTATCTTAAAAAAACTTCTATCTCGCATTTCCTGGCCAAGACCCAATCAGAGAAAAAAATGTATGTAAGTAACTTATTTTTTTTTAGTCCTTAAGAAATCACGAAAGAAAGTAATCGATTTCTTTGGTGATTTAGAAAGTAATCAATTTCTTTAGTACTTTAGAAACCTCTTAAGGAAGTAATGGATAGCTTGAGTATTCAAGCACCTAAAATGAGTGATTACAGTACTTCAGTACCTAAAGAATGAAATTACATTATTATTTTAGCACCTTGAATAATTGATTAGTTGGAGACTTATCATGAAAAATAATGATTACTTTAGTAACTAAAGTAATCAATTCCTTCCATACTAGATTCATACAGTACTAAATTTTAGTCTCTCCTTTGGCCAAAATAATTGGGGAAATAAGCATTAAGTACATACACTTGAAAGTCTGGATTTCTAAAAATAATGTTTAAATTTGTCTTTGGGCTAGCGGCAAAAAAAGATTTGAAGTTATTAATTGTTAACATTTAATTGTTAACGACGATATAGGACAGTCAGAATAGGTTTTGCTTCTGTCGTGTCAAGTGTAATTGCAGATCCACGCCGCCAGGAGGTGCAGAGGCACTCTCGTTCTCAAAGTCAGCTGAGAGTTGGAAACTGTCAAATTGTTGTCAGCGCCAGTGTTTTTCAAAATCATTTTTCAAAATTCATCACCAATTGATGTTTCATTTCTGAATCACATTCGCGATGAATGTGCTTTTGCAAAAACAAAAAAAAAAAAAAAATCACCAGAGTGGTTTAGACCTTTTCCTTCATGTTAAAATCTTGGCGCTCCCGTGTTAACTTTCCAGATTAGTTTACATCAATTTCTTTTTTTCTTTCAGCATCAAAAAGCGTTTTGGACTCTCGGGTCTTACCTTGGCCGAGGTTTCAAAGCAGTCCACGAATCCGTGATCCCTGGAGAAGTTCTCCAGCTTGGGAAGTTTGGGGCACAGGCCCTGGCGCCGCTGGTCGCACTTGTTGGCCAGCAGGACGGCCGGAAGCGGGCGCCCGTCGCGCAGGGTCACCTGAGCGCCACAGCGACCGCGTCAGAGTCAGCGAAAGGCCCGAGTTGCCCCGCCCCACTCCGCCCCGTTTCCTCCTGCCGCTTTCACCTTGGAGTCCAGGTCCCCTTTCCACTTGAGGACAGCCTGGAAGGTGGAGATCCGGGTCATGTCGAAGACCACCAGGGCGCCCACCGCCTCTTTGTAGTACACGCGGGTCATGTTGCCGTACCTCTCCTGTCCTTTGGGCGCGACGAGGAAGGGTCAGTTCCCGTCCCAAACGCTCCCATGTCCTTCGGGACTTTGCTTGGAATTTTAGATGAAAATTCACCTCTAGAGTTTTTTTTTCGCAGTTAACTTTTGTGGCATTATGTTACAAAATATGGAAATTCCTTTGATATTTTTTTCCAGCAGACGATTAAAACATGTACAATTTCAAAATGCGACCATTCTGACATTTGTGTGTGATTGCAGCTGGGCGTGCCGGATTTTCTGTGGAAAAATAATCATTGTCCAAATTTTGGACCTTATAAAGCCATTATAATTGCAATTTTTGGGATGCATTTGAATAGGATTTATGTCTGATTTTCCTGCCACTTTTGCAACATTCCGTTGAGGGGCGCTCAAACTATGTCAGCAATTAGAATTTTTTTTTTGTTGACTTGTGTTTCAATTCGAGACAGTAGGTGGCGGTCGGGGGGCAGCGCATATGAAGTGCTGCAAAACGCGTGCCAGCGAGATTCGGCGCGTCTCCTTTCAGCGCGTCAAGCATAAACCGAGAGGTGCCTATGGTCCTCACGGGCTTTTTCTCAAGTCCCAGCAAAAGCCACAAATATTCCTGCACTTCACGAGTCACTTGAAGTGGTTTGTGACAGTATTATACTGCCCCCGGTGGCCAAGGCGCGCACAGCAAAAGCAGTCGCAATGAATGACTCGTGACGCACAAACGCTTGAATTGTTGACACGCAATTGAATTAGGTTTGGATCGCGTAGCGCTTTGTGGCATTTTCCTGAGCCTGGGCTCGTAAGTCAGGGCGGCACCCACCGGCAATGTCCCACAGCTGCAGACGCAGCAGCGTGCCGCCGTCCCACCGGAGCACTTTGAGAGCGAAATCCACGCCGATGGTGGCCCGGTAATGTTGCGAGAAGACCTCCTGCACGTAGCGCTTGATGATGGAGGTCTTGCCCACTCCCAGGTCGCCGATGACCAGCACTTTGAGGAGACGCTGCTGCGGCTGCATGACCTACACTTACAGCTCAGAAAAAGTACGAGTCTCCCCCTGGAATTGCTTTTACCCAATTCTTGCAAATAATAAACTCTCAAACATTCCTTAGTCTTTTTTTTGTGAGTCAAAACTTGAGATACGAGCAAGCTTCAGATATGCAGCCGCGCAAATGAGTTTGTGGGAAAAAAATGTCGTTGTTGCTGCAGTTAGGGGTCCGAGTCCTGTCGGGGACAGAGTCGTCAATGTCAGCGGATTATGCTGGGGGGGGGGGGGGGGGCTGCCGTCTTTAGTATTTACCAAGATCAGTTTAATTCTTTTTGGTCTGCTCCGCTTTCATCAAGAACGGTTCTATTTTTCTTTAAAAGTAAAACAAACAAACAAACAAAAAATATGTCAGTTTTTTTGTGTGGGATGGGGGGGGGGGGTCAATTCAACTGGACTAAATTGAGTTACGCGCTTGGTCACTGAGCAAGCGCAGCTCGCAAGTCAAAGTACGGTATACTTACTTTTCTGGCGAGTGTAGCTTGCAAAAGGTCCAAAACGGAGAAGCGACTTCTCCTCGCAGGTCAAGCGAACGAGACAAAATGGAGCTGTAACGTTATTATGTATTTAGCCTGCGGTTTGTGTGCCTATGACGTCAGCCGTACGACCAAGCGCCGAAAGAACTACAAATCCCAGTGGCGTTCCCACTTCCGGTTTGAACTCTGCCCAATTGCTTTGAGACGCCGTTTGGAGTAGCGCGTTTTGCGAGCGCTTGGTTCGGCTAAGTAGTTTGGGTTTCGGTTGCGTTGCTTGTTGCCTAACGGGAAAAGTAACCGTTTTCCTTAAGTACCCGTTTCCCTTGCGCAGCCTTCCACATTCGAGCTCAGCCACCGGTGAAGGAAAAGCGTAGCCTACTCTAAGTGCACGCACGACTTCCTGCCGTTTTTGTCTACTACGTCACGCAGCTGCCATACAGAAAATATGCTTAGTGACAAAATAAAACAAACAAAAAAAATCGACCCCATTTGCCGCGCTATAAGGCGCACCTAAAAAACCCCAATTTTTGGCGGAGGAAAAAATCAAATAGCTTCATCGCCATGAAAATTATTCAATTTTACCTCTGCATTTCACTTATAAATGTCATTTTTACACTTAAATTTTTTTAATACCCTGTTTGAAATGTTAATATGCTTCATATCATAGGTGTCTAAAGTCATGGCCCGGGGGTGAAGATCCGGCTCGCCAAATGCTGATTTAACACCGAGTTTGTGGCTAAAAGACCAAACTTGCAAGTTGTCTTCAACTTCAAAACAACAACCCCCCCAAATCTCCCCTTTGAACAGTTTTCGCCAGCCTCTGACTTGTGATAAACACACTTCCTTTGCTATAGCATCAATTATATGGGGGGAAAAAAAGAGCAGCTTTCTCATGGACCTCTGCTATGGCAACTTTATTTTGCTCAGGTCAAAGAAACAGAAGTTCAGATAATTCCTTTTTCATGTTGTTGATCAAGGAACTACTCAAGTGGGATGCCAAGCAAGCTAATCCTTAACAGTTTTGTAAATACCCGAAGGAAAACACAAGGGAACCGGAACTTGAACAAGCCAACAACCTTGTTTGACATTTTTAAGGCTGCTTTTGAAAGGGCCTCCCAAAGTTGTGTTAAACAGGTTTAGATTGCCCGGTCGCTTAGCAGTATTTAAATAGGTGCGCTTGCGATCTCGCAGAAGTCCCTGGACATGTCGTACAGTCTGTTACTGAAGATCAGGAACCAGTGAAACCTGCGAACTTCTAATGATACAGATTGCAGTCCCTAAAAGGAATTTCTTTACTCTGGTAGTGCCGTCCAAAGTTGTGGTTGAAGATGGCTGTGTTGAGAAGCAGAATTTGAAGAGGGGGTCTGGTGATAATCTGGACTAGGATTTAAACCGGCAACCTTCTCAGGTTTTAAGATGCAACCCTAAAAGGACTTTTCCCACAACCTGGATATCTGCAAGGCCTGCCTGAATTTGCCATTGCAATGGTGTAGATTGCTGGGTTGAGGAGCAGAACCTGACGGAACTAGACTTTGAATAAAAACTTTCTCAGACTCGAAGATGCAATCCTAGAAGCTTTTTTTCCCCCTCACAACATGCTTTGTTGTCCTATGGAAGGCCTGTATGAAAATGTGGTTGTAAATTGTGTAGCTAGCTGGGTTGAAGAGCAGAATTTGGTGAGGGATTCCGGGACCAATGAGAAGCAGGACTGGAATCCTGAGATTTCAGGTTGCCGCATTAGGACTTCTTCCACGACTTGCACAAAATCCTTTGGAAGGCACGTCTGAAGTCACGGTTAAAAATGGTGTAAATAGCCGGGTTGAGTGAGCTGTTGCAGTAGCCGATCCAGAAGAAGAACTTAAAGAGGGGGTCCGGAATCTTGCAAGAGTCCCTGCACACGCCGTAGAGACTGTAAGTGAAAAAGAACGGAAACCAGCACACCACGAAAACCCCCATGACCACGGCGAGGACGAAGGTGAACCTCTTCTCTCGGGCTTGGGAGAGCTTCTTGAGGGCAACGGAGCTTCTCCGTTTCCTCCTGGAGGCAAAAAGATCGATGGATTTTCTACCGACTCTGGAGTCGCACGCGGCCTGCTTTGCCAAGGAGCCCCTCTTCGGGTTCCCCCGAGGAGATCCCGGCCGCTTCCGCCCACCTTTGCCCTCCGAGGAGGAGCTGTCGTCCAGTTCGGCCTCCTCCGTTTGTTGCCCTCGAGTCGCCGTCCGGTGACTCGGGGTGGGTGGACATTGGCAATGGCCGTTCTCGGTTTGAACGCCGTCGGCGCGCCTCTTCTCCGACATGCTCCTGGTCCTGGTTTTAGCCACCTGGTAAATCCTGACGTAAACCAGGATCATGATGAGGCAAGGGGCGAAGAAGGAAGCCACGCTGGACGAAATGATGTACCAACTGTCGTCGTTCAGCTCGCACTGAGGCCGAGCGCCCCTCTCCTCGTTTCTCTCCACGGACATCAACGGCGGCGAGGAAATGAAGGCGGATACGAGCCAGACGATCAGGATGATGCCCTTCACCCGTTTGGGAGTCCGCTTTAAATTATACTCGACGGCTTGCGTGACGGACCAATAGCGATCCAGGCTTATCGCGCACAGATGCACGATGGAGGACGTGCAGAAAAGAACATCCAACGCCAGATAGATGCCGCACCAAACTTTGCCAAAATACCAGTATCCCATGAGTTCGTTGGCCAGGCTGAAAGGCATGACCAGAGCGGCCACCAGGATGTCGGCCGTGGCCAGGGACACCAGGAAGAGGTTCTGGGGGGCTTTCAGCGCCCGGCTCGTCAGCACGGCGATGACCACCAGCACGTTGCCCACCACCGTGAACAAGATGAGGAAACTTACGAGGGCGGCGATGCCGGCCACGGCGGCCGACGAGTAGCCGTCGGACGAGTTGAGGTGGATGACCGTGTCCGGTCCGGTGCCGTTGAGCCCGTCCATCCTGGCGTCATAATAAAAACCACAACGGTAATAAGTCCCGGAACGATCCGTGCGCGCTGGAAGGCAGCGCATGCGGTGTGGTGTGTGTGTGTGTGTGTGTGTGTGCGCGTGTGCGCGGCGCGGGCGCTCCCTCCCCCGCTTTTTCTCGCATCCCAGTGATGTTTCATTTGTCCCGCCCCCTCCTCTCCTTGACGCTCTTCTTGTCTCCTGACCATCTTGAACACAGTTGATTTTTACAGATTTTTTTTACGCATTTCAAAGACTTTTACCGAAAGCTCATCCCGGGTTGAAGACCAGATTTCAAGGTTAACGGAGAAAATGGATCATCTATTTCTTTGAGCAGCAGTTTTGAAACTGTGGCTCAGGGTCTTTTTCTTCTGTGGTTCTTTTTTGAGCCATAACTTTTTTTTTTTCAAATACTATAGTACAAATCACTTTCAGTTTGTTTATTGGGAATGATAATTATTTTCTCGTAGCACCCGGTAACTCGTACATGAGTAGCCCTATGAGAAAAAAAAAAAAATCAGTCCTAAAAAGCATGTTCCCTCTCTTTAGTTGTGTATAAATAAATACATGAAAATATAATACCGTCCCTCAATTTTGCAGTATACTTTGTGCCCAGTATAAATAATACAAATGACTATAACTTGAAATCAAACTTCTAAATATCAATAAAGTGTGATGCTTTTAGAAGCAATGTTTTTTCTCTCATATCGATCATTAAAGGGACTGTGTGTAATTTTTCGCATGCTCCTGTAGGAGCTTTAGGGGCATTACGGTAAATGCAGCAATGCACACCCTCCTCCGGCTGTCCATAGCCATAACAAACATGGCCGCCTCCGGAGAAGCGCCACCACCAATGTAATATCATTTCCTGATTACAAGCCCTACGACTATATTTAAAACATACTGTTGGCCGTTAAGAACACAATTATTTGCATGTTTTTGAAATGTATATACATTTATTCATTTTGAATGAAAAACAGTCTAAATCTTACACAGTGTCGCTTTACGGTTTTTAAAATGTTTTTACGAGCATGTTTTTGAAAAGCATGTTTTTGCACTGTACGCACTTTCGGTAAATTTAGTGCTAGTAGGCTCGTACTTATTTTTTAACTTTGCTTTACTCTTTGCTTTAAAAGATTCAAGACTTTTGTGACGCATCCTAACACTACACAATAAAATTCTTATTCTTCTGATATGAACAAATCTTGATTTAATTCATTTAAGTGCCCTGACAGAAATGTTTTTCTTTTCAAATTAAGGGCAAATTATTTGGAACACGAAATGCTGAATTTTGTTACTGTTTAGTGACTCCTTTGCGAAAGGGTGTACGCATTAATTTTGTAATTTTCACACATTGTCATGAGTGAAGCAATTTTTCAGCAGGCCAGCCAAAAATGAAAGAAATTTCATGAATGAAAACGTTTTTTTCCCCCCCGAAAGGCTTTGCTCTGTTTTAGAGAAACATGGCAAAAAAAAAAACAATCAGTTGTATATGAAGAAAAAAAAGATTGAGGAACACCGAAGTAAACGATTTATTTTCATCTTAAACCCCCTCGCCTAGATTTTTGCCCTCCCAAAATAAATGGTCTAATACTCCAGCTTTATTTTTTTTCCCCTTATAAACATGACATTTTTCAATAACGCGAGTAATAAAAACTTCAACATCAAAGCACGAATGACGCCGTTCTGAAGAACCGCGACTAGGCGACTCAAACGACGCCCCGACGCTCGCTGCCGTCTCCCGTTTCCCGAAGTCCATCCCGCCGTCTGGCGATGCTTTCCCGAACCCCAGCGGGGGCCAGCACATCGATTCTGTCGCCCTCTTCGATCCATTATCACCATAGTGAGGAAGCCTGCGGTCATCCCGTTCTGCGTTTGATAAGCTTCTTGGAAAACCGCCATTAAACTTTGCAATTATTCCATTCCGGGTGAGGGCGAGCAAATGGCTCGTCGTCGATGCCTTTTTTTTTCTTTTCTTTCGCGAGAAGAAAGAAAAGTCATCCGAAAGGGACGTTTTTGTCACTCGCCGAGCCTTTTCATGAGCTCTTTCGCTTGAGTTTAGCTGGAAACGTTCACGCCTGGTAACTGGCAACGGATGGAGAATGGCCGCCTGTTTAGTGCAATTATGTAACCGCCGCCCGGACGACCACAACAACACATTTCACCTGCTGGCCAGAAAGAAGCCGCCAATACAAGAGAATGCATTGTACTGATCGCTTGGAGCTTTTGATATCGCGCGAATGCCGAGAGACAAATGTTCACGGTTTATTTATTTATTTATTTTTTTGGTGTGACGCCGAGATGTCAAAATATTCAAAGCGCCAATGCAGAGAAGCGAGCAGTCGCACCCACTGCTGTGCCGCAGCGAGATTTTTATTTTCATAAGGCTTTTGCTCATAATATCGCAGACTTGATTTTCACCTGTTGAAAAACAACAGGTCCAGTTCTGACGCGCGCACTGGCGGGCTAGGATGTGTTTATGTGTCGTTCATGCACACTAGATTTTTCTCATTTCGACTTTTTTTCTCATTATTTTGACTTTTTATCATTATTTTGACTTTTTAATCATTTTTTTGACTTTTTATCATTTTTTTGACTTATTTTGACTTTATCATTATTTTGACTTCTCATGACTTTTTCATCTCATTATTTTGACTTCTCATTTTGACTTTTTTCTCATTGACTTTTCTCATGACTTTTTCTCATTGACTTTTTTTTCTCATGACTTTTCTCATTATTTCAACTTTTCTCATTTTGACTTTTTTCTCATTATTTCGACTCTCATTTTGACTTATCATTATTTTGACTTTTTATCATTATTTTGACTTCTCATTATTTTGACTTTTTCATCTCATTATTTTGACTTTTTATCTCATTTTGACTTTTTATCTCATTTTGACTCTCATTGACTTTTTCTCATTTTTTATTACATTATTAATTTACATTATTTTATCTCATATTTTGACTTTTTATCTATTATTTCGACTTTTTAATCTCATTTTTTTTTTTTTTTTTTTTTTTTTTTTACCAGCGGATTTTTTTTTTCCACTGGCGGGAATGGGCTTCCATACAATTGTGTTTTCCTCGTAACCAGAATAATAGCGTATCCGGGTAATACGCACAGACGAAATGGACGACACGCAGAAGCGAAGCGTCGAGTCGTTGAAAATTAAAAATCGGGAAAACAATTATTGTTCCGCTACAGCTGTTTCTATCAAATCTAAAACTGATTCACATTTAGGGCTAAAGTTAATTAAATGAATTGTTACTATGCCAGCTTTCTGTTTTTGATCTTGATCGTTTCTAACTTCTGACCTCTCGGGAGCTGCACGCACCTCTCACCGCACTTTCTCAATCGTGACCGCACAAACCAGTTTCCACATTGATGGATCCAATCGGAATTAGCTGGCAGCTTATCAGTGGAATTTTGCTTATTTGGAGGGTAGGCTGCGGAGAGAAAAAAAAATGGAGAAAATAAAACGCACTGCAGTTTTGCAATCAGCATGCCAATTTTAATCAGCATAAAAATCTTTTAAAAAATGAATACTCCAGTTTCATTGTTTTACTACACAAGAAATGGCAGTCGGGTATACGCATGGGGTTGTTATTTTTCACCATCCACATCATTCTCAGAATAGAAATTATTTACAGATATAAAAAACTATTTTAGATCATTATTGTGAGCAAAAATGAATAGATACTGTTAACATTATTATTATTACATACAAGACTCAGAACTACAAATTCTGAAAACAAAAGCATTTATGTGTGAAGGTGTTTTGCTATTATGGGCTGGTCCTTGGGATCAATGCGGCGTCCCCTTTCTTCGTCGCTCCAGGGTGTGCAGGCCCTCCTGGCGACCCAGTGCATGCTGGGTACCCACCTTGTGGGCTGTCTCCGTGGCAGTGATGTCAATCTGGGCATATTTAGTTGAGCCCTTCCCTATTCACGCACAGCATAGAGACTCTCAGTACAGTATTATTAAAATCACTGGAACTTTAGAGCTGCGGCTTATATTTTTCAATTGCCTTGCATTTGTGTCCCAACCATGGAAAAATCTAGTGGCAACAGTGATTCAGAGGACAGTTGCTTCATGTTCCAACTCATGTGCTCTTAATTTGAAAAGAAACGCATACTACTCCGCTCATGACATTAAAAAGCTATAAATTTGCTCTGCTATTGCTTGCAGAACCCCTTTGAAAATCTCATATACCTCCTGATGTTCCTTCACACAGTTACCCGTGTTCCCATTTGAAAACTGCTGTCTTAAATACCCCATTTTTAGCTCCTTTTTAGAATTTTTCCAAAGTTTGTTTACAATTGCACTTGTTTCAAGGGAAGAACAGGAATCCTTATCTACAAATCAACCAGAGCGCTTTCTCAAAGGGGGTAAGTGTAGTTCATTATGGATAAACCCTCACTTTGTGGAGGCGCAGTGACCACGGTCCCCCGGGTGCCAGGGTCCTGAAGTTCTAACTCCATGTAGTTGAGCTGCTTCTTGGATGTTGGACTCACTGGAATATTGATATATGTCACGCCATCGCCGCGGGGCCTTTCGACCACTGAAGCCTCTAGGGGGAACGCCGATGCCGCGCCTGCAAGTGACAAAGCAAGAGCGTGCCTTTTATGAGTGAAGAAGTTCTTCAACGAGGCAAAATGTGGTATGCCAGCGGGCTATAAACGTTGGCCTTTATTGCTGTTTTTGGACCCTTGCCTAAATTCTTAATGCAATGTTTATCCGCCTAAGGAAAGCGAAAACATCTCACACCCCTAGATTTATCGATAAAAAAATGTACAAGTACAGTATACCTGAAATTGTATCGTTTTGAAAATTAACGAAAGAAAAACTGCATTGAAATAAACTTTCAGCAATTGTTAACTTTCTTTTTTTTTTTTTTTTTTTTTTTTTTAACAAGGTTTACGCAGGTTACAGCTTATTCTCAATCCGAGAAAAAAAAAGCTTAAAGTGGATTAATGTGCCTGAAGTAAAAAAGCAAATGTCAATCCTTAAACTCTGAACATTTTTAACCGACTGAACTGTTAAGATTCAGAAAAAATTAAAAGAATTAACAATACATGTAAATTGATCCGGCTCATTAACGCATCTTAAATATTTTGACAGAGTGATATGGCACCACCTGCTGCCGTAAATGTGTAATTACACTACAGAGCACAAAAGCAAAGCTTGTTTCCCTACGCGCTTGCCTCGCATCAAATCTAGCGCGCACAACTATTTGGGAAGGACTGTTTTAGTGCGTTGTTTTGTTTTTATTGTTGTACCTCATTGTATTGTTTCTAAATTGTGTTATATTCAAATCTCTTATCGTATGTTCACTTGATACACAGACCCCCTTTCCGTGATATTCCTGAATTCTTTACAAATTGGGATTTTTTTGGGCGACAAAAGGCTGTTTTTGCCTCCATCTTACTTCTGACACACTAAATCAAAAACTTTTGTTTTGTAGAGGTGTTCAATGTTCCATATGAATTCAAAGGTAGCCATTATCAGCGGCTCTGTGGCGAAAAGCCCAAGGGGGCACTCTAACGAGAGGCTATTAGACGCCGGCGGAGCCTTTGGGCGATGTCTAAAAGAAGCCTTGAAACCTAATTGATCTTTGCACAAGCGCGGTGTTGTGTAATGGCCGCCATTACAGCGACTGGCTTGCGCCCACATCGTATACATAGGCGGAGCGTGGCAAAATGTCAACTGCATTTGAGGGAAAAGCTGATCTAATGAGAGGCGCTTGTCATTGTGGTGTTGTGCTACTATTGCGTGTATAAATAAATACAACGAAACCACTATTTTATATTTAGGAAATACTAGGAGTAGATTTTTTTTATGAGAAATTATAAATTGTATTTTAGGACCACTTTGAGATCTCGACTCAGTAGTATCAACATTTTCTCTGTTGAAATAGTCACATGGTCATCCTTACCTGTCTCATGAGGCAATTTTTGCGGCTCGCAGCTGAGCATCAGTTCGTACTTGCTTTTTTCCTCCGCCTGCGAGAGAAATACTCTGAAAAGGATTTCTAAAATGAAGCCGATCCAAACTGTGTCCCGAAAATGAAAAAATATGCAGCAAAAATATGTCACAACTGCAGCTACTCACATAGGGCTGATTTGTGAGAAAAAAAAAAAAGTCTGATACATATTATTGCAGCATGACATAACTATTTATTGCTGTTATAATCGTAATAAAAATAAACCATGATCATTTCTTGCAACTCGATTCCACAGTTTTGCTCTGTTTAACAGTCGATAGTGGAAAAGTGGATTAGGAACATTTCTATCAAGCTACCTCCAAGCTTCTCTCTGCTCTGCTCTCCATGATCTCATAAGCAGGATCAGCTCTGTGCTGCTCCCTTCTGCCACCGGGCTTTTTGTCTGGCAAAAGGTGGGGGGAAAAAAAATGACAGAAATCGGAATATTTCCGCGGCAAGAAGTATTCTGTAAAACAAAACGGCAGCACGCATGCACTTTGTAGGCTCATGGCTTGGTACAGATTATGGAGTCTGGAATTCAATTTCTTGGGTGCTCTAGGATAATGCAGGATCTCTGCTAAAAGTCTCGCTAATTTCTCCAGCCCTTTTTTGGAAAATGGCGAACCCTCGCTTGTCCCGTCCGACCTGCGAACTGGGACAACAATGTCGGCGTTGCTTCTGCACCGTGGTTAGTCGAGACTTTGAAATGCCGGATGGGAAAAACCACCCGAGGCAAGCAGGGACTTGTTTTCATCATGCGAGCCTGTTGTAATCGTGCAGGTGTTAATGCGTGCAATCGAAAAACGGCGGTGTCCAAATTAGCTATACGGTACAGCGAACCCTTGCCAATTGGTGAAAACGTTTGCTGTGTTTATACTCATTTGCTGACATCTCGGTCGTTTGGAAATTAGTCGCGGATATTGAGGATTGACTGTTTATGGTGAGAACGAACCTACCTGGTAGCGCGGGTAATGCCGGACCACTTCCAGGGTTGAAAGGCGTCCCCTGTGAAATGATGGATAATATTTGATGACGTTAGATGAACTTTTGTTGACTGTGAAAAGACATTTCAAAGGCGTTTCCTTCTTCTGTGGACTCAAAAGCGACGTTCTCACACGAACTACGGCATGACCTACAGAAATTCCATGAGAAGAAAAAGTGACAGCCTCACCTGAAGTCCACCGCATACTGAGCAGATGGTCACAATGGTTTTGGTTGCGCAGGACTCCGGGCGATCGCTAGAGGGTGCCTCCTTGGTTTTCCTGCTGTGTGAGCTCACTGTTTCGAGGTGACCCTCAGAGCCCCCCTTTAAAGCCTCTGTTACAGGATCAGGATAGTCTTTAGCTAAACTGGGGAACGTCTGCGCCAGACTCCTGGGAGTGTCATAAATATACCTGAGCGAGCTTGGTATTTTGTACTCGTGTCCTGACACACCGGGGCAAGAACAAGGACTCAGGTCTTGAGCCAAGTGGGGAGGCAAACTAAAAACTGAACCAAAGTCCTCACTACCGCTAATGTCCAGACTTCCTGTGTATGAGGAGAAACTTCCAGAGTAAGAGGAATGACTACCGGTAGCAATACCGCTGTCTAAGGAGCTCTGGCGACCCATTTCCTGTAGCTGCCTGGGGTCTTTAACCCCCGAAGAATTCCCGCCACCTTGGGTCGCCAGTTGCTTTTCCGCACTTGCCGCTTTGTTGCCTACAACGTTTCCGTCCGCGAGGTTGCCGCTGGATTCAGTCCAGATAGCCAAACGGCCGGAAATGCTGTAGTCGGATTGGCTGGTGTCCGAGGTGTCCGAGGAACCGGATATGCTGCGGTCATCGCCCCCGGGGGATGCGCAGTACATGGACGACGCTGCGAACGGGACATGTTTAAGGGTTTCTAATCGGCAACTCATACATAATGCAAGATCAGTTGCAAGCCACATGATAACAACGATAAATCACCAGAGTGAGTGAAGTGAGACCCACAGGTTTAATTTAGATCGCGATGGACCGTTCAAAAGCAGAATCACCGTGGGTAGCGCAAACGATAGAAATGCTAGTAATGGTTTGGACGGGGACAGTAAGACGTACCTGTGCTGTTTCGATTGGAGAGCATACTCAGTCGCTTCTCCAGTTCCCGTGTCTCATGGTTCAGCCTCTCCTCGGAGTTGCTCTGACTGCTGTTTGGATCTGTCAAAGAGAACGATGACAAGATAATAGCTGGAAGCCCACTTTCTTGATGATGGATAATTACGATTCGATCCAATGGACCGAGCTCTGCCATTTGCATGCGGGAGGTGGAGTTCTGCTATATTTTCACATGCGAGGTTGCAATTGAATACACTTACAAGATCCAGGTAGGAGTGCCGTATTGGTCTACTGCGGTGAAGCTGTAGTTGAGCCCAAACACGATGCTCTCAATTTACCGGCGGTTCTAAGTTCCCACCCTCCCGTATGCTCACAAGCTGAAGATTTTGACCGGAAGAACGAGACCGTGGATAAAAGCAGCCAAAATGAATTTCTTCCGCAGGGCGTTCCTTTAAAGATAGGGTGAGAAGCCCGGCCGTCCGGTAGGGGGACTGAGGAGATCCGTTGCTCCTCCACATTGAGAGGAGCCAGCTGAAGTGGCTCGGGCATCTGATCAGGATTCCTCCCAGGTGAGGTGTTTTGGGCATGTTTTACCAGGCGGAGGACCCTGGGGATGAACCAGGGCAGGGGTGACGACTGTTATGTTCCCTGGCACGTATCTGGGAGGAGCTGGGCAAGTTGGCTGCAGATAGGGAAGTCTTGGCTTCCCTGCGGAAGCTGCTGCTCAAACTGACTCCGGATAAATCGGTAGCCGATGGATGCATAGCTCCAAGCGTCTTAAGCAGGAAAGTCCACATCCTCTCTCCCCAGCCACTTCATCCAGCTTGCATGAGTTCCTTTGGTATTCCCAGGCCAACTAGGAGACATAGTCGCCATCGTCCCTTGGGACTACTCCCAACAGGCCCCGCCCACAACGCTTCACCGGGGAAGCATCCAGTAGAATCATCAAAAGATCAGATATCTGAGCTACTTTGTCTGTCTCCTTTTGGATTGGATTGGTTATCCCCTCCCAGATGACCAAACCTCTCACCCTATCTCTGTGGGGGAACCCTAACACCCTACCAGGGGCATAAAGCCACAGATAACTCAGATCCTCAAATCACTGACACAAACCTGGCTGCACCTAAATAAGTTTCAAGGGACAATTGTATAACAAAAACAAATGATTTTTTTGTCCAAATCCATATCCAAAAACACCGGTCCTTTCGTTCGATTACGGTGAATGTTTTCAATACAGCAGCTAAGCTACAGGCTGCGCAGTTAAAGGTAACTCTATCCTTCGGGATCTTGCTCTGGCATTTAAGCGCGCAGATAAAAGCCGTTGTGGTCACGGTGTGGCAAAAATTCATTCTAAAAGACCTCTATCCAAGAATGTGTGATTCTTCCAGTAACCATTTAGCACACTAGAGAATAATATCTTATGGGACTGCTCAAATATGTCATTGCTTTTAGAACCGGAGCCACGCGACGAGCGCTGAGTGACTACCAACGCTCTAATTAATATGCACAACGTCGATCGAATTAGCACATAAAGACACATAGTCTTTGAGGCCACGTGTTCCAGTCGTATGTCCTTGGAGAGGGTCACACGGGGGGGCATTTGCGCAGCACAACACGGTTTATTAATAGTGTTGTCGGCGTTAAGCGCCACTGTGTGACCATGTGAACGACTCTTTTATATTCTTTTCAGTCTGCAGCATTCATGCCGTTTTTATGATGTTTTATTTTACTTTTGCACCGCGTTCAGATGCACACTACCCACATGAGTGCTGTCTTTATCCCCTACCTTCGTAGTTTATATTTAGTACAGAACAATTTAACGGTCTCGCTGATTTAATTATTTCTACTAAAAAAAGGGTTTAGCGCTTTAAATTATAATTGCAATTAAAATGAGACCAACCGGACCCTACTATAGGTACAAATGTAGCATATACTAAAACTATGATGTTTTAGTACATGCTAATGAATAAAATGGAGTTTTTATATTTGTTTAGATGTATTTTTATTTCAGTGGGCACACTTTACCCACCCAAGGGAAGAAAATCACAGAATCCCGTGGATGATGGTACATGGATGCCTCAAATGATTAGGAGGCTTTGTCTGCTCCACTCGTGCGAACCCTTGCTTCTATTTTTTCACAGACGGGAATAGGCTGCTCTTAAGTGTAAGGATATGGAAAAACGAAGAATATCCACAGCCCCCGCAGGTGCATCAAACACATTTACTGTGATGTCGGCAAGAACATTGACTGTTAAAAACTGGAGAGGTGTGAGAAGTGGACAGAATGAGAGCGGCGTTAAATGTGGTGTTAAAACAAACACAAGTTGAGTTGGAAGACTTTAAACTTGCACATTGTTATGGAAATTCTCCATAGAGGACTTCAAACGGTCAAGCTCGCCTTTGTCTTTAGATGTTGTGTACTAGCAGCTATTGTTGCTTAAGAGTACCGGAAACCAAACGATTGTTTGTCTTGTTCAGTATAGTTTTCAGTGACGCCTTTTCCAGATGACGACACTGTCGTTCAGTTTTTTTTACCAAATTTTTTACCAAGTTTTTCTACCAAGTACCAACTAAATTAGTTTCTTTAACATGGGAGTGTTCAAACTATGGCCTGGGGCCCATTTGCTTCCTGTCATCTATTTTTCAGTGGCCCGCGGCATAAAGAGAAAATTTGCTGCTAAGAAACGTGTTGCACATTCGAGGGATTTTCGAAACAAGCCGAAACTTAATGTACAATTTACAACGAAACTAGTAACATCATCTCTCTTCTTAACATTGTGTTGAATTTGATATTTTTTTACAAGCCAGAATTGTTTACTCCAATTAAAAAAATGCTAATACGGTGGGCCCTCGGTTTACGAGATGAATCCGTTCCGCGGTTGGTATCGTAACGCGAATTCGCCGAGTGGCGGGCAATCCAAACTTATGTTAATTAGCTAACGCGTGTAAAACCCCAAGCAAAAACATCAAAATTGTATATACATATTAAAAACTGATATCAAAATAGTATAGTAAGTGCTACTTATATAATATTCATGCATACAATTAAATAACATCATAAATAAAAAATATATAAAGGATTTATTTACCTTCAAAATGACGTGAGAGCTTGTTATAGCCATATCTCCTAGTAGCCAAGCCTAAACTAGGCTAGCTTAGCCTTCTTTGTATTTCGTGATTATCTCCAACTTCATTTTCATACTAATCATCTTCCTACTTCTCTCTTTAACATCACGAGCAATCTTGGAAGCCTCGGTTATCCAATTCAAGTTTGAATTAAGCAATAAAATGCACAATAAATACAATATCGAAAGCACTCTCACTCGAAAAAGTCTTTAGGCAGCTATCTCTGTGACCCCGTGCGCCGACCAATAGCGGACCAGCGTCTCAGTGACCCGTGACGCCGACCAATAGTAGACCAGTACCTTAGGGAGTCATGACGCCGACCAATAGCGGACCAGCGTTGTAGTAATCTAAGCAGTGACGCGTGTAGTGACTTATGAGCACGTTGCCCCGAGTGGACAGCGTTCATACTGACCGCCATGTTTGAGAAGATACTTTTTTTCTTTATGTCGTAAAGTGAAAAAAATGGCGTAAAAAGAGGGGACAAAAAAACCTCATGGTCGACATCCGACGGTGAAATAAATATAAGGCAGGGACGTCGTAAACCGGGGGTCCACTGTTTTGACATATTGTGCCTGCTTTGGTTCTGAATATAGAAATGGGCTCAGCTGCTATTCAGTAGAAGTACCAATACTTTCTGATGGGTTACTAAGTCTGTAACCACATCAAAATTTTGTAAAATCCTAAATTATTCGCCTTGTAAATGTTTCAGTTGGCAGTTTAAAAGCAAAACCTATTCTGCAGAAAACAAAGCGCAATTGATTTATTTCAGTGTGAAAAAAAAACAAATACTCTACTGTAGTATAAAAAATCCTTCATGTGAATTTCGGAGGAAAATATTTGGACACCCCTGCTCTAATATGTTAGCCGCCCTTGTGACTTCAGGAGTTTTTCTGCTATGCACTCAAGGAAGGTCTCTCAGTCAATTGCGGCTCTATTGTGGAGCTGTGCCTCATATCTGGTGGGTGTGATGTCAAACACATCCACGACTGACCTGGCAGAATGGGTTGCAGGCCGAAAGGGCCCCTCGTCGGGGAGACACCTCGGACGATGCAGTCGAACAAGAAGCTTATCTGCTCGCTCTCGGGAGACAGGAGCAGGAAGACGCCGGCCCCTGCGGAGCACGGGTGGAAAACTCTTAAAAGACGGGAACGCGTTAGAACTCCTTCTATGGGATTTTGACCATTTCCCCATGAAGACAATCAACCCACGAATCAGTTGCACATTTACTGCCGAAGACAGCCTGAGTTTTTCTTGGAATTCTTTCAACAAGATTGTGGAGTGTCTGCCTCTCTCTTTCTGATCTCCTTTTAACAACAAACCTGCTGTAAGCCATAAAAGTTCCTTGTGTCAACCCTGTAGTGAAGACCACCCACCACGCCAAGATACGGCTTTAAATAGTACTCCTGATGCTCGCCTACAGAGTTGTCCGCTCTACTCTTTTCAAAATAATAATTACTTTGCCGTCATTGTTATTATTCAGAATTATGATGAAGTTAAAGTGTTTGGCCTATTCAAATTGTGCCTTTGCTTATCACCGGAGACACGCATTGCTAAAACAATAAAACAGAGCCAATGAAATGACTCATGCCTGTGGGGGTTGTTTTTTTGTTTTTTTTTTCAGGACTGAATCATTGCTTGTAAAAAAAATTTGTGCCAGCAGATGTTCTCCATTGTTCTTAAACCTGAGGGACGAAAGCAACTTCTTCAAAGTTGTTCATGCGCCTACGTTTACGGTAGACTCACAGTAGCCGCAGCGCGTTCCGCCTTCGAACACAAATCCGTTTGGTACGGGCCCATATCGGCGTAGGTCTGGAAGATTCCAGTGACCCACAACAGCAGGGGACGTGTCTTTGACCAGAGCGAGCAAGTTGTTGCACAAGTGGAGGGTCGCCGGTCCGCTCTCTAACTTTGTTCCCGCCAGGACTCCGACATTGAACCTATGAACTGGGCCACACATAAACAAAAAAAAGATCGTGGAAATGAGGTAAAAAAAAATCTGATTGCTATGTCATGTACAGTCCTCCTTGCATCTGGACATGAGTTATGCTAGTCTGGCGCGCGAGTTCTATCTTGACCGTTATTGGAGAGGCTGGAGGTACTTTTCATGACTTTGATGGTGCAACTAGCTCAACATGGCATAAACATCCCCATTAGTATGCTTGTTGTGAAAATGAGGAAATGTCAAGCTCTCAAATAAAAGCCTTGGCACACCCACAGACAGGCAGGTGACATTTCTGCTGGCCATGACATACTCCACTCACTGGCATTAAGCGGTCATCTTCACACACAAAAGACCGGAAGGTCCCCCAATGTAACCATTAGTACCTGCCTTAACATTCAGTTGGACCGCCGCCACCAGCTGAGCCGGCCATTGCTATTAGTGGCGCCTAGAAGTTTCTCCCTTATGTAACATAGAATGTTCCTATATAGCACAAAGGGGAAATGCTACGTTTGGAATCTGTACATACCACATTCTGTTTTTTTTTGGACTCCTGAATTCATCTAGGAACGTTTCTACCTCTGGTTAACACTTCAAACCGAAAAGATCTGACCTACAAGGAATCAACAATTCCATTCTTATCATCTGTGGTCATGTGTGGTCTTGTCAATAGCTAAACTTGATCTTAAAAGGTCCAGACTTATGACCGATGAGCAAGTGAAGTCTGGTGTAGTGCTTAAAACCTGCGACCAATCAACAAATCCACTCTTGTGGTTTTCTAATCCTTATACAGAAATCTTTGCTCAATTTCATTCTTGTCACCTTGATACCCTTATCCAGAAAGACCTAATCCTACATCTTCTCGGCAATTGTGCTCTTGTCAATTGCAACATTAGATCTTGAACGATTCAAACGCAATTCAACTTTTTAACATTTTAAAATATGAATTTATTGGCATGGGTTGATAACCGGGTTGACTGTTTAGCATGGCGTTAAAAAGTCAAGGTTTCAATAATGGATAATACTCCCCATAACTGATAAAGAGCACTTTTGTTTTCGCTTAATCTAACAAATTGGTGGTTTAAACTGAGCAGAACATGATCGAGCGGCTTGCAGAGTTGACTCAACAAGCCATCTCATTGAAAATCATAATTTAAATAATAATTTTCTTCTTGACATGCATGGAGAAAAATAGGGAGGTTTTTGTCTTAACCCCTTGAAACCATCGCACTGGAGGACGTGACATGTTTGCATGTCCAAACCAATAAATAGGCTGAATTTTGATGGTCGCAAACTTTTGGGTGATGATCAAAATCATAGTATGATGCTTGGGATGCCCTCCGTTCCCTTCTCAGACCTTGAAAGATGGCTCTGAAAATGTGACTTCAAAAAAGGCAAATAGAAGTGCTCTTTTTTTTTGGGGGGGGTGTCAAAAACACAAATTTATGCTCGCGCTCGTCAAACGAACTTTCTGTATACCTTTAAGGGTCACCGGTGATAACATTCAAAGTTATTTTAAAAATATGTCATTATTTAAGAGCAGTGGTTCTTAACCTGGGTTGGATCAAACCGCAGGGGTTCGGTGACCCGGTCTCAGAGAAACAAATAAGACTTGCTAGACCGGGGGTGTCCAAAGTCAGTCCTCGGGGGCCGCTGTCCTGCATGTTTTCCAGGTTTTCTTTCCTGACACACCTGATTCAAATGATCAGGATCGTTTTCTGCTGAGCTTGCTGATGAGCAGATCATTTGATCTGGAAAACATGTAGAAGGGCGGCCCTCGAGGACCGACTTTGGACATCCCTGTCCTCATTCCAAAATGTAATAAACAGCTGCCAGAGGCGGCGCCAAAAACAAAGATCACGCCAAACAAAGCCCTGGTCTTTAACTGTTAAACGATCAACTATCAGTTGTAAAACTTTATTATTTTGGGTGCGGCCCATGCTACCCGGTACCAG
This sequence comes from Hippichthys cyanospilos, assembly GCF_059441005.1. NCBI lineage: Eukaryota > Metazoa > Chordata > Actinopteri > Syngnathiformes > Syngnathidae > Hippichthys > Hippichthys cyanospilos. The sequence continues at coordinate 5,461,506 of NC_142369.1, forward strand.
TTTAACCGCGGACCGGCGGTCGGGGACGTCTGATCTAGTAGTTCTCAAAATAGGAAGAGCTCCTCACCGCGACGCCTGCTCTCACCTTCTCCAAGGCTGTAGCGCAGACGGGCTTCCCACACCTGCAGAGTCTCCTTGCTGTCAAAGCCCAGTAGAATTGCCTGTGTCAGGCAGAGGATGGTCAACGTGAACGAGGCACCCTCGCACCACCGGCCGCTTTCAAGGCCGCAGATCTCCTCCAGAGTGACGCTGGCTCGCTCCTTGCTCCCGTCGACTTTGTCGGACTTGTCTTTAAAAACCAGCAGCACGAGACAATCTGGAGGCGTCAAAGAGTCCGTGGGAGTATGTGGAGCATGCAGTCACAATCAATGTCAATTTGCAACTAACGCTGACAGCTGCAATAACACGGGCATGAAAGAGCGGACCACGGCCGAGTTACGTTATGCCGGGGGACAAAGTTGCCCACCATGCGGAACTAAATTCAAATAATGACACTGATGGTTTTTGCAAATCAGCTTCTTTGAAAATGAAGAGGAAAAAAATTGTCCGATAACTGCATTTTCATGAGAAAACTCATTTCCGGGAAACTTTAAGGCCAACGTTAAGAACATTCAGTGCTGATTTGATGAAAAAAATAATTTCACTATTCTTTAAGAATGAAATGAAACAAACGCCAGATCTTCAAAGATTCAGAATGATTTTTTTTTTTTTACCTGCTACAGGAGACGGCTTGCGAAGGACGATCCACCTAGTTTTCCACTGCCAAACACAAACCAAAAAAGTCGTGACTTGCTTCATTAAAAGCCATTGTCACCCTCTCAAGTCAAATCCATTTTTACCTTTTTCCCGTCTTTGAGTCTAGCGTATCCCTCCACGACAACCGAATCGGTCATCTTCAGTCATGGTTCCTGACAGCTGCACAGTTGGCTGCCCCAATGAGGTGGGTCACTTTCAAAATAGCTGCAGCGCCCTCTCTTACTAAGCCCTCCCAGGCAGCCCACCCCACCCCAAAGTCACCGCCTTTGACAACAACAACAACAAGACCGGCGTGGAAAATGTCCTGACCACCCAAAGAAATGCATACTTTGCATGCCAACGCGTTGTAAAAGCTTTAGCCAAACACTCGCGCCGTGCCTCATTAAAAGTTGAAATTTGCCGTCAAATTTGAAATGTTAAGATATTAGATAGAAGTTGTCATCGAAATGGAGGATTATAACTAGTGCTGTCAAACAATTGAAATGTTTCACAAAACGTCCCTTAATGGTTGCATGTTTCAACTACTGTTTTATACGACGCTGGTAACAAGTATTTGCTTGAGTAATCATCAAGAAATCATGAAATAAAAACATGGTTTCAAATGTTGTAATAATATTTTAAAACTTGAAAACAATGATTTTCCCGTAAAGCGCAATCGTTGAACAAAACTACCAAATCTGTTACTGTCATTATTTCTTAGTCTTACAGAAACAATTCTCAAAACTTAGCGTACTTCCCCAAATACGCACCTGTTAATTTTAGGATCAAATTTTGGTATTTTCGATGTTACCGTTTATAAGACGCACCAACACCTTGGCAATAACGTCAAAACTATGGCAAATCAGAAGAATTCTCAACTTCCTAAACTCTTCATATTATCTCGTGTTCATATCTGTAAGTTATATATTTGTTGCGTCTTGAATTTGTTTCAAATTTCCCACATTGCGAGCGCTCAGTGAACGCCTCGCCTGTGTAACTGAATTTGCTCGAATCGGTTCTTTTTTCCTTACGACGCTGCTCGAGTCCTTTTCACCATAAATACCCAAAGTTGCGCACCATCCATGTTCCACCAATTTATGATTATGTGTTTATATGCCAAAAGACCACAATTAATAAACGAGTCAAAAACCTTTCCGTGTTCTCTAACCGATGCCAATTGAATCAAAAGTGGACATCAAAACCTCGACATGATCCTCTCCGTTTTCTTAAAATTCCTGCGTGTGAACAAGGATGGACTCGGACGTTGGGTCAGTCTGCTTGCTTCTTTAATGAAAAATACTGCAACAGGCACTGGCTACTGACGTCGTTAAGGTAATTATTGAAAGTAAGAATACAGCCGACATATCTGTACGTCGAAACTATGCTGACATGGCTGACGGCTTAAGTTTCCTCGAATGGTAGACATCATAAATAATGAAAATACAATTATTAAGTTACCGTTTATAGGACACATCCATTTGGCCTTCATTTTTTGGGGGAAAAAAGTGCATTTTACATTTGGGGTATTACATTTGTGTTTAGTTAATCTCGCCACACTTGAACAGCGTTCGGGCCATATGGATGAAATTTAATCTTATGTGTTTTGCTCTGAGATATGATCTTGAACTTGGCTTTGCCATGCAAGCACATTTTTGATTTTTTGTCAAGCCCTTGAGCAACTAAAGTAAAATCTAAACTAAAGTAAATCTGCGGAAATACTCATCGCTGCCTGTCTGTGCGGCTGACTCGTTTGCTCATAAAATTATAAGAGTTAAACTGCCACAGGAAGTAAATAGAACTGATTTATCTCATATTTTAAATGCTTTTAATCCCCGGGGTTTTCGCTTAATCTTTGACAGCTCTAATTATAACCATTCCAATTGTAAATGTTATAAGAATTTACATGATAGCTGTGATATGGGAACAATTTCTTATTTTAAAAGTATGCGGTAAACATGTACTCGTTAAAGTATTTATTCAGTCTTTTATTGTTTCACAGTTGCAACAAGGTCACTGACAATCAACAATAAAAAAAAAAAAAACATATATATCGTATTTTCCGCACTATAAGGCGCACCGGGTTACAAGGCGCACCCTCAATTAATGACATATTTTAAAACTTTTTCAATCAGAATATAGTAATACTCAAAGTAATAACAATAATAACTCAAATAATAACTTTAAACTCTCAATCGCATAATAACTCAATGTCAATATGAGCAACCTTGTTCAACTGTAAACACACAAAAGAAACAGGTCAATTTTACTTTATCAGTTCGTTCCCCGTCTACGAATCCCAATCTCAATGCTGATCCATATATAAGGCGCACAAGCAGCTTTTTTTCAAAAAAAAAAAATTAAGGCTTTTAGGTGCGCCTTATAGTGCGGAAAATACGGTGTATATATATATATCTCATTAAACTATTGACAAATCTCCTTTCATGTCTTCTTGGTTTTTCGTCCGATCACAGAATTGATCCAGTCCATGTAGTTGGCCACTTTAGTGTAAACACCCGGCTTCCCTGAGCGGCCGCAGCCCTCCCCCCAGCTGATGATACCATACAGGAAGTTGACGTCGTCCTTCGCGCAGGCCAACGGGCCGCCTGAATCCCCCTGTCAAAATGCCATAAACTGCATTAGCGATGACGGTAGTGTACACGAAAGAAAATTCCTGCTTTGTGATACAAAACACTTCATTGCTAGTTCCGCGTTAATGGCTAATTTAACGATAATTGCTAATCTAGCGCTAATGGCTTTACTAACACATAAAAAGTCATCACAGAGAAAAAGGTTTGTCTCTGTATTCTTTTTGGGGAAAAAAAACAAAAAACATTTGTATGACGTGCACTTTGAATTTGACAGTGATTTGACGAATCAAATATTAAAAATGAAATCAGTTGATTTTCAACGTTGTCAGATTCATTTCAAATGATTCGAAGGTGTCGCGGCGTCATAATCGGAGATAGATACACATTGGCGATGATTATTGGAGGTTATTGTTTTGTGGGTTTATTCGGTGTTCAAAATCGATCATTTTGGTCAGACTTGAGATCTCAGCACAGCCCGAATGAAGAGTATCTTGACTCTTGATGATACCCTCTCACCTGGCAGGCGTCCACACAGCCATTGAGGCCGGCACAAATCATATCTGTGGTGACGTGGTTGCCGTACACCTCTGGCCTCTTGCAGGTTTCATGCCGGATCAGCCTCACTCCTGCTTCCTGCAAGCTGGAATAACCATCTGCTTCTATTAAAAAAAAAAAAAAAAAAGTACAGTTAAGTAATCCTGAGTATACCACACATATAAATAATATGCCTTAAGTCACAGGTGTCAAACTCAAGGCCCGGGGGCCAGAACCGGCCCGCCACATCATTTTATGTTGCCTGCCAAATGCTGATTTGATTTCAAGTTGAGCTAAACTCGCAGGTTGTCTTGAAAAAAAAAAAAAAAAAAAAAAACATTTTCTGTTCCCGATCTATCTTTTGAACAGATTTTATAAGCCTCTGATTTCAAAACTAGGTAAAGACGAAAACAAGCAAAAACTGCGTTTATTAGACATGTTTTTCTATTTTTAAGTCCTAAATTTTCAGGGTTTTAGAGAAATTAAGGGGTACGCTAAAATTTAAGCAATGACTTAAGGATACTTTTTTTTAGACTGTTTTTAGATTTATTCCGGCCCTCTGACAGAAACTATAACTACACTGTGGCCCACGCTTAGCAATGTTTAAAACTACAATGCTAATTTCAGTTAGCCTGTCTATGGTGTTTTGCATTATACCTTTGCTTTAAGATTTTTTTTCTGAATTATACGATTTGGTTGAGTGTTTCTGTGTTTAAATACACAATATTTCAATCTCCTTGTCAGTCATACACTTTCAAATTCATCTGGAAGTGACAAATAGCTTATTTGGAGAACTGCCCAAGGGAGTTAGTGAAAACAGGTGTGAGGGAATTTTTGGTCGCGCTGTGTTTTGTGTACAAATACAGTTTGTTTACCATGCGTTTGAAAAACTTTGTATGGTCTGACTCACTCTCATGCATGTGTCCCCAGCCACTGATGGAGCAGCAGAAGTTGTCCGGAAAGGCCACGCCATTTTCGGGCAGACAGATGGGCCGGATGAACGGAGTCCGCTTCACACAGCGGCCGTCTTGCTTCTTCAGTTTGATGAGGACTGGCCCAGATAGGAGGTCAAGGAGATAAAAAAAAAAAAAAAAGTAAACTTTTTTTTCAATTTTTTTGGGGGGGGCTCTGTGTGTGAAGAGAGACGCAGCTGCTCAGTGACGCACAGCTGTGTACGCACTCGTGAGGTCATTTAGTTTGTGTGATTACCAATGTCGTGGAGCGTCGGGTTGAAGACGGAGAACTGTTTGGGAAAGACGTACTTGTCCACTCCAAAGGTTCGCGCGTCAGGACCGCTGATGTTGAAGTGGTGCTGGCCGAGCACCACGCGAAGCTGCGACTTCAGTGGGCTGGTGGAAAATCACACAATAAACGTGGGTTCCCTTTCTGTATGTTCAATTTGTAAAACAGCAAAAATTTTCTGGAAGGTATATTTCCAAGTAAAATTAAGATAGGGTACTTATATTACAAATTACACAGTTACGGCAATTAATAGAAATGAAAATCTTCTTCTCTTTCTGGCTTTTTTCCTTCAGGGGTCACCACACTCAATCAACTCCCTTCATTCAAGCGTGTCTCCCGCTTCCTCTTCTCTCACTCCATCTAGTTTCTTGTCTTTCAATTTTCACTACATGGATGAAACTTCTCTTCTCTACATCTCCTGCCCGGCAATTACAAATTCAGCATCTTTCTACCTAAATGTTCACTAGCTCGTCTGCTGGCTGGCTGCTCTAAAAACCACATCATCCTTCTCACTATGTATGTAATATCAACAGCGGCCAGAGGCGGCGCCAAAAAACTAAGATCAAGCACAAACATATGAACTGTTAAACTAAATCATCTCCTCAACATTATTTCGGGTGCAGCCCACGCGGCCCGGTACCAGTTGATCCACGGACCTGTGCCAGTCCGCGGACCGGGGACCACTGCTGTACACCTTTCCTTTCAGTTTAGCTGACCCTAACCCTATCACACATCACACCTGACCCTTTTCTCCACCCGTTCCAGCCTGCACATGCTTCGTCACCTCTTTTCCACACTCTCCATCGCTCCGGACCGTTGATCCTTCAAATCCTCCATTTCCTTTATCTCCTCTCCCTGTGTCTTCACTCTTCCACTTGGGTCCTTCTCATTCACACACATATACTCCGTCTTGCTGCGGGTAACCTTCATTCCTCTATTTTCCATGGCCGACCTCCACCGCTCTAGCTTCTCCTCCACCTGTTGCCTACTCTCACTACGGATCACAAAAGATGCAAACACCATAGTCCATGGAGATAGTCCAGAATTACTGTTGAGTAGTCCAGCATTATCCATCTGGCTCATCTGGATGACAGAACAAACCAGGCCGAAACGGATAAAAATATCTGTATATCCCTGACATCAGGCCACTGATTCCAAAGACCCTTTCTTCCCCTGTTTCCTTTCGGTGAGGAAACCGAATGATTTCACGGGGGCCTTTGTTTTCCAAAGAAGAGATAACATACTTGCGGAAGAAGCAGTGCGCCGCCGAGACGACCCAGCAGGACGCGATCAAGGTGCCGGCGCAGAAGTCGGATTGCCCGATGTAAATAGCCGCCATCCAGGGGTGGCTTCCCGGCAGGGCCGAGTTTCCTCCCATGATCCTTCCCCTGGCCACGGACACCCGCTTTTTGTGTTTTGTTCCGCAAACCGGCTTCTTTGCTGCCACCGAGGGCTTGGCGTCGCTTAATTCGGGCAGCGTGTTGAACATGTTCATCCTACGAGAAGACGCTATGGAAAGAAACGTGTTGGATTGCTAAAGTGTAATTCTAATGCTACAAGTAACAACAAAATGGTTTTTGGGGTTTGTTTTTCTCCAAGAACATTTTATTCCTGTGTGCGCAGGTGTACTCACACACTGGCATTTTGCAGGAGGGCACTGCACAGTACTCCCAGGAGATGGCGCCCTTGCTCAGAGTGTAGCACCATGGCATCTTGTCACCATCAGGATTCCTGCACGCACATGCATGTACTGGTTTCCATTTATAGATTTTGGACTATTCGTTTTCAAGTTCATGACAGTTGAATCATTTGGTTGAGTTCATTTTAAACATATTTATATTATCACTATAGATGAAAAAAAGACATGAATACACAACTGTATTAAGGTGTGTAAACATTCCAAATTATACATTGTAATGTTAGAACTATTGTCTGACTATTAATTTTTGACACCAGTCAGTTTTTAAAATATTCTGCCCTGCCACGAGTAGCCAAACCCAGTATTTGTAGTTCTAAATCTAAATGTTTAGAACTGCCTGTGTGAATATTTTAAATCAGGTGCATCTAAACGTTTTCCCGCGTTATCAACATAAATGATAATAAACTATAAATATGAGCTTACGTTGTCATTCACTACGTCACCTTAACGAACCGAACGACGCACGGAGAACGTAAAACAGGAAACGGAAATGCAACGCGACCCGACAAATTAAAAGCATGCATTTCAAAAAATAAGATAAAAAACGTCACAAACTCTAACGCTTGAAGAATTCTTAACATAGTTATTAACTAATATTACTTAGTTATGTGATGTACTTTTTTTTGCATTTTTTTCAATTTATTTCCATTTTGTGCATTTTTTTTTTTAATTTTTAAATTTTTTAATTTTTCCTGGAAAAACCCGCGAAGTACTGAGACCGCAACATCTGAGACCGCAAAGTAGGAGGGATCACTGTACATCATTATCAGCCTATACTGGTTGCGTTAAAATTGCTTCTTTGATAGTTGGATTTCAAGAATCGAAGCAATACTGTATATTTCTGTATTCAGAATTACAATAGTCATTTTTATGCTTTTACACTTGCTTTTCTTTAGTGAATGCCAATTAGCAGATTGCTGCCCACAATGTACGCACACAATGTACACACCTGCAGTAAGCATGCTCCCCGAGGCCTTTGAGGGACGCGGCAGCCACCGTGCCCACGTGGAGCTCGTCATACAGCAGCTCTGAGTTCCACGGCAGACAGCGAGCACCAGACGCGGTAGTGGACACCACCCCACGATAGTTTGCGCCCCGGCTGTTATAGCACTCACTTTCCGGCTCTGTTTGGGAAGTAAATTCAAGTTGTTTTATTTTTTTATAGCATTTTGGATGTTGGTGATCGTGCGCACGTCATGCAGAGAAAGGCAAAAGAAATACAAAGACAGCCGATGTGAATGAGGCTTTGCACTGGCAAGACTACTTAATGGTGCTTAGATCTTGGAGGGGGCACTGCTAAACCATAAAAAAAAAAAAAAAAAAAACCTGCACAATTAACTAATGAAATAGTGATGATTTACCAGACGTTACGTGTCAGCAAAGTTTCAAGTGTTTTGGCGCTTGTTTAGACACTTAAAACTAGCAATGTTTTCTTGGCAAAACAGCGCGTCGTCCCGGCAACAACACAACAACATTCGTAAAAACTCATAAACCTCGCGTTTTAACGTCACACCTCCGAGCAAGCGCATTATGAGCTATTTCTGGTTAACCTTCTCGGGAAAAACAAAACATCAAAGATGAAAACTTTTTTTTTTTAACCAGTAGGTGGCGCTATCACGGTTTGTCGATGTCTTGGCCTGGAATTTCATATAATTGGTAAAATTTGGAGAGAATGGAATTACCCGGATCAAATTATGGGATTTTGGATTGGCCAACATGTAAAAGATGCAAGGCAAAGTAGCATCCATTTTTTGCTAGTCTTACTATAACAATTTGATGGACGGTTGAATTCAGCCAATTTTGTGGACACACCCACTGGATTCAAGATCAGGTCCAAGATCTTGATTTTTGAAACACAGATAAAAAGGTTTGGCGGCAGAGTTGGCAGGGGGAGAGGATTTGGAGGGGCAGGAGAAGGATCCCGGAAATGGAGCCGAAAGAACGAACGGAGAAGATTTTTGTCGTGTGTTGGTATACTCACTGAAGCCACAGTATGGTCCGCTGTAGCCGTGTCTGCAGTTACACACCTTCTTGCCGGTGGCTGTGATCATCCGACACGTTCCATCGTTCTGACACGGGTTCAGGCGGCATTCTGAGCACATGAAAGGGCGTTGAATACCGGAGTCATTTTTTATTGAGGATAAAGATGTTTTCATGTCAGTATCATATTTTTGCACCGTAATCGGCACGGGCAGAGTTGACGTTTTCCAGTGGTGTTTAAAAAAATATTATTTATAGCAGGCAATGAGTGCTTTTGTCTTTTGCTCACTCAACCAAGGGGACATTTAAATGGAGCAGAATAGGATGAGCTGCTTGAAGAGTTGACTCAACAGAAGATGACAATCACTGTTTTTTTGTTTGTTTTTTTGCTCGTTGTCACGTTAGTCAAACGAACGTGCTTTTCGTAGAATTTACAGATCACAGGTGATAATATAAGAAGTTATTTTGAAAATATTTCCCATCATTATGTTTATGTTATATGGGGTTAAGATTTTTTTCAGTGTCTACTGTTCCTCAATGGACCTTCATGGAAGCGCGGTGTAGTTTGGTGATAGGGTATCACCGGTGCTTGCAGAGTTGACTCAACAAGCCACCTCTTAAAATAATGATGTTGCTGCATTATTATTTTTTTTATTATTATTATTTGTCATACTTGGATGAGAAGGGTTAAAAAAAACAAAAATATTTTTCTCTGTTTGTGCTAAACATGGTACACACTTAATGTACCAAATATTGAATATTTTGTTAAAAAATAAAAGCGATTTTTTTAACACAGTGATACCGTGACACTGTGATGTTTGCCGAGGTTATCGTACCATCAGAATCTGATATTGGCCTATGCCTACTCCACAATGCTAACAGCATTTCAATGCATTTATGTTAGCGTCAAACTAGTGGGGACTGGGCTAAGTAGCTTACTTGTTTTAACCCTTATAGTCCGTCATACTCCAGTCCGCAAGGTTCCGTATCCTGCATGTTTTTCACGTCTTTCTTTTGCAACGCACCCAATTCCTAACACACAAGGTGTAATTCTAATTGTTTTCTATTTACGTCCGATCAGACGTTCAAAGTATTGCTCCTGCGGGCTCGTTCAACGATGCCTAAAGCTTTAATCAGGGTCCCTTTTCCTTCAGGATAAGATCAGTCTGGCTCGAGGGAGCATGAAGGCACCTGTGCAGTTTTGCAGTCTTCCTACCCATGAACCCCACCACTTCCAATGAACCCGTAGGCGTGCCCCAATTTACCATTCCTTAGTCACCGTGAGTCATATAATCTTGTCTTTTCTTCCATTATGATCAAAGGAAGGGCGTGGGGCTGCTTTAGTATCTTGGGCAGGAGCGGAGTATATTTTATACGCGCTCCCGTTCCGTAGGTGTCGGTAACTAAAGCAAACAAGACAGCCGTGTCGCGTGAGCCTTACGCATGTAGCGGGCTCGTTGGCACTGGATTTTGCCGTCGATGCACGTGCACTGCTCCACGCTGCGGAGGTGAATGCGGCCCCAAGACTCCCCCTCTTCATAATGGTGCAGGTGTACGGTTTCGTAGCACTGTTCTGGAAAAAAAAAAAAAGGTAACAAAGGTGAAAGAAACCTGATTGTTCACTTCTGGACTCCTTTCCATTCCAGAGAGTACATCTTCTGTTTCTTACAAAGCACATTTTTCCCCGTGTAGAATTTGTATTCATACTCAATATAGAACCATAACATTGAAAAGGTGAGAAATCTTTTACCTTTGACCTTTGCGTAAAGGACGTATCCCCGCAAACGGCATACTCACTGCGCTCGCACAGTCTTCCAGAAAAGCCATCGGGACAGGAGCATTCAAATGTGAGCCCTCCTGGGATGAATGTGCAGATGCCGCCGTTTTGACACGGCTTGAGCTGACACGGATTGGTGGTCCTTCGGGACGTGTGGACGGAGACTGGACAAGGAAAAGCATCCGGGCACATAGTTTAATACTCCCAAGGACACCCTCAATCGACTCTCACCATATCTTGATTTGACTTTTTAATCCTACCGCAATGTAATTATTCATCGTAGATGGTGAAATATTTCCTGCATTGCGGGAGTTTTGCGACCATTGTTTACAAATTGGAATTAGCTCGGAGAAAAACGCATTTACAATTACTGTTTTTTTAGCATTTAGTTGTGCTGTTTGTCACTACTTGTAGCAGGCACAGATAGATAGATACCTTCCAGAGACCTATTCAAATTTGCGTTTACACTTGAGTTCACCTTGTCTTAGTGTTTCTCAACTGTATTTTGCCAGGCCCCCCCCCAGAAAAGAGAACCCCCCCCCCCCCCAGTCGATGCAATGAATATAAATAAGATTATTATTGATGAAAATTGTTTAAGTATACCTACACGTGTATCCTTTTTAACATTAACAACAGAAAAGCAATATAAATCAACTTAACAACTGTTAATTATCTTTATCGCGTTTAAACGGGTTATAGCTTAGTCTAAAACGGAAAAAATAGGCAAGTGCACCAAAGTGCCTGAAACTAAAAGAAAATGATGAAAATTATTACTTTATTGCTACTACATTCCAAGTGACAAAAACAAAGCCTTTTTCCTGGGATCATCCTGGGATAAAACAATAATTTGAGTTACAAACCAAACTGAAAATCTACCATAATGACCACGCACTGTCGAAAACTGTTTGCCTCCTGCCCTGTCGCACCTGAGTGCAATCACCAACCGGCACGTATTTATGTAACCATGGCAACCATGGTTCCACCCACCATAATAGATTGGCATGTCTTCTGATAATTTGTTTAACTCTCTTAATATAAACAAATTAGAATACACAAAAAGCTTTTTGGCTCCAACAGATTTATAGATATAGGTCATTTAGGGACAACATTTCATGGAAGGCTTAGCACAAACTTTTCAAGTTTAGCATTTATGCTAATGCTAACCATTGGGGTGTCTTGGCTCTGCCGCACAGAAGCCCCACTTTCGGTCCCGGTCGAAATTAGGCGTAAGAGAGCACCTGCGGGCAAACAAAAGAAAGCATACAGAGCAGGAATTGATTGGGCAGACAAGAAGATGACAGCGCACCGGATTATTTGTTTTTTTTTTTCCCCCCCGCCTTGAGGACTCACCACGGTCTCGAGGCGAGGACGGTGATGCAGTGGTGATGAATTCTTCCGCCCTGGCGAAATGGAAGTGCACATTGTTTGCCAGATGTGGTGACGACTGTCAACGGGAGAAAAATAGAAATTTCGACGTTCGACTCTTAGCATTCTCACAACATCAGTCAAAGGTTTGGAAACGATTTCAAAAGAGCCTCCGTAGAAAAATGGATAAAACATTCTCTTTTCCTTGACCAAATAATTCAATCGATATTTCTTCATAACGTTGACTTAAGTGTTCATCTTCAGGAAAATGTTCAAAGATGAAGTTAAACTTTTTTTTTTTTTTTTACTTTTGGAACGTAGCTAGCTGCTGTATTTGATTCCTACAATATATTTTGGCAATATTATTCATGTGAATGCTTGCTTCTTCGTATTCCTGTATTACGACAATAACACGAGCGCGAATGCCTGAGTGTCAACATTCCTGCTGTTCATTTGTTTGACAATAGTATCGGTTTGCAAGTTTGAAACGCGGTATTTCCACAGATTTTTTTTTTCTTACACTAGGGTGAAAGCTTGACTCGGCATTTTCACTATTTTCTCGAACCTTTAATACTAAGAGCCATTTTGACTGTCAACCATAAAAAACAACACAACACAAAATATTTCTTGCCATTTGAAGAGGATAAATGTATTTACAAAATAATACAAAATGTATTTTGAAGTAATTCTATTGTTTGTGAATTTAAAACCGAAAAACAAAAACCAAAAATTTGGATCACGTAACTCAACCGAAATGTGCTATGCTGTCATCTTGGCAAAAAGTTGAGAAAAATAACCTAAATTTGTTTTGAATAACATTTTTATCTTTAGAGATTGTGTCGCCTTAGTTAATCAATTAACAACAACAACTAAAAAACTACAAACATTGAGTCAGAAGTTTTCAAACTTTTGACTGATCCTGAAGTTGAACATCTGAAAATGTTTTATTCGAATCTGCCTCATGATTTCACAATTATATGTAGAACAACAACAAACTACTCTCATTTCAATTTGATTGATTGATTGATTGATTGAACATATCAAGACATGCAGTAACAAAAGAAAAGAAATTCTATCAATGATGCTAAATTATTTTAATTTTCGTTTGTATTTTACGGTTCATCATTTTACATTTTTAAAAGTGGAAAGAATGAACAAAAACTAATCAAGCCTTTTCTTTTGTTCTTCATTATTACATCATATTCAGATATGGTAACGTAACGTAAAGTATCAGGAATATAACAAAACAGAAATACATAACAATTTCAGAATTTCTGCAGGGTCTCAAGTGAATGATTTGATCTTTTTGTAACAGTCTTTTTAATCTTCTTTGAAAACTATAAATGATTCTCATTTTTCATATCCATCCATAGTGATGGCATAAATTATCACAGTTTTGCAGACACGCATTTTCTTATTGTAAGTTCTCATCTTAGATTTTTTTTTTAATTACTTGCCCTTCCAATTATTAGAACCCTCTCTGATTAAAAAAAAATAATAATATTGTGGCAAAGTTGTGAATTATACATTATTACAGGCTATTTTGGATCCGACTAAGTCATGGAATTTAAACATGTTAAGTTTAATGATTAGTGGATTATTTAGTACTAAATATCATTAATGGATGAAAATTCATATAGCTTTGTCTATATCCTAAAGACAGACAGTATTTGTTTTATATGCATTGGCCCATATCTCCACACACTGAGTCAGGAATGACATTATATACAGTAATATTTATATGATAATTTTTCACAAAAGCCTGCTTTTGTTGCGGGGATTACATTGTTAAAATTTTGCTGGGATTTCACTGTAAATTATTGGATACGTTTTGCATTACTTTGACAGTAATGAAGATAGCAAAATCCTGTAAATGCATTTACAACATTTTGTCCTGCAAAAATCCAAGGCTGCTGTAATTTACACAGGTATTAATTGTAATATTACAGGGTAACTTAAATACAATAAATTACTGTAAGTTAATATAGGTAATTATTGTGAAATTCTGATCATTTTTAATAGTGCAGTTAATGAAAATACACATTTTTGACACACGCCATTTTGGGGGTTCTACAAAAAACAACAGTCGACTTGGCCTCCCCAGGAGCCAGAAGGTTCAAATTGCAATCGAAGTGAATGAAAAAAGCGATTAGTGGATGACAATTACCCCGAAAACAATTACGTGAAAACTTTAAACATGTTTTTCTCCCAACTCGTGATTTCAACTTGGAAACATTCAAACTGCTGTCAATTTTTGAGCTAACTCCTTGTATTATATCTCATCCATTTTCTATAGCCACTTATCCTCACAAGGGTCGCAGGCTTGCTGGTGCCTAGAGACCAACACACAGAGACCAACAACCATTCACGCACCCAATCACACCTAAGGACAATCGATATCTTTTTAAAGGGACTTAAGAGTAGAATGAAAACATAGCAACGTCTGGATTTTAATCGTCGGAGACAGAAACCTGATTTTCAAGAGATCCTAAAAGGACTTTAAATGAAGCGTGTGAAGTCAATTGTTTTCCAAAGTTACCGAGAGCCACCAGAAAAGTATAAACGAACCGCATGTGGCTGCGGAGCCGCGGTTTGCAGACCGCAACGGCGACAAAGCTCTCGAGTCCCTGAACGTCTTGCGTTACCTTTTTGACTTGCTGCAGATGGCTCTTTGAAGATAACGGTCTGGCGCACAGGCTGGAATCAGGAGCAAATTGCGCACTTCATCACAGAAACATTCATGTTTATCATTTGTTGTTGTTTTTTTTTAATCTGCATTCTACTTACCCCCTGTGCGCTAAGAACAAATGGAAGGAAAAGTAAGAGCCCGTATGTCATGGTGGAAGAATGCATCGGTCCCGTAGGAAGGAAAAAAAATCTGCCGTCACCTCATGTGTGGAAGTTTGAAGCGTCCTCGCTGCCCTTTTACACGCGTGGATCCCTGCAAGTTGCAAGTATTATCCTGCCCCGCCTTACGTCATTGGGCTTGTCTATGTCTTGGCATATTCCATTGCCGCCCTCGCCCCCGCCCGCGCGGTGCTTCCCAGGCGGATGCCCCGCGCGCTCTGCCTTGCCTCATTGCTGACAAGCCCCCTCATAGACCTGCAGGGAGGGGTGGGGGGTTGGGGGGGGGCTCCCTCTGTTCCGAAGTGCACTTTTTCTCGGCTTGTTGCTGATCCGAGGGAAAGCTTTGACGTATGAAAAAAACATAGCAGTAAATGAGTGTTATATTTTATATACGTTCGTACAAAACCAACTTTTTTTTTTTTTTAAATCTTACACTCGTATCTCAAAATCATCATCCCCTATTGGAATGAATACAAACGGTGCCGGAGCCAAAAAGCTTTTTGTTTATTTAAAAAGAGTTAAACAAATTGACATGTCAATCAATCTATTATGGTGGGTGGTACCATGGTTGCCATGGATACATTGTTGATTGCATCCAGGTGCGACAGGGCAAGACGAAAAAAATTTTTTTCGACCGTGCGTGGTCATGAAGGTGGACTTTCACTTTGGTTTGTTACTCGAATTATTTTGTTTATAATTATTGTTTGTAATTATTTTTGTTTTCTCAGTATATTGAAGTCCAAAAGTGCTGCTAACCAAAACGCATCATATGAATGTTGATGAAAATAAACAGATTGGCCTACCTAACGGTAATTCAAGAGACTACTGAAATTGTACATCATTAATATTTGATAGTTTTGAACTGTATAAAAACATTAACACTTCCTCTCCACATAACAACCAAAGCAACTGGTCAAATGTCAAATACCTGAGTTAGTAGTTTTTAAAGTAGTCTTTCTAGAATAAAACAAAACAAAACACTATTTTACTGGGTTAAAATTGCATTTGTTTTTAAAGTTTGACTTCATGACCATATTCTGATTTCGTCTTGTAAAAATCTGACCTGGTCTTCCTATGGCAGGGGTGTCCAAATTCGGTCCTCGAGGGCCGCTGTCCTGCATGTTTTCCAGGTTTCTTTTGCTGACACACCTGATTCAAATGATCAGGATAATCAATCATGAGGCTTCTGCTGAGCTGATTATTTGAATCAGGTGTGTCGGGTAGAGAAACTTAGAAAACATGCAGGATAGCAGGCCCTCGAGGACCGTCTTTGGACGTCCCTGTCCTACGGTAACAAGACTATAATATCATTCCTGTTTCATCTCGTGAAAATGACGTAATCTTGATTGTTTTCCACTGACAGAATGTTCTTTTTGTTTTTTTAATTTTCAGCTTTTTCTATAACACTACAACATTTTATTCGGCCACCTCAGGCATTTATCGGTACATGGGGTCATGACGTTTGATTGGCATTAAAAACGTATCCCCCGTACCCCAAAAAGTTTTAGATGCCCGCTTTAGGACATGCTTTGCGGGCATTCCTGCTGGGACGTGCTGTGTCCCAAAAAAACAAACCGAGGACCATCCCATTAGCCAAGCGCTAATTTCCACCAGCTGGCATCGCGGCCCAGTCCAGATGCTAACAAGCTCAGCATACGAAGCTCGAGTACTTTGCTCGACTCAGCGGGAATGAAGTCGTCGGTTTACAAACAACTCAAAAAGCGCTGGCGGCCTTCAAAGACACTTTTTTTTTTTTTTAATGGGGGATCTCAACCACAGAAACAGAAAGCACGGGGAATATTCAGTCATCGGGAATCAACACAGGAAGCACAGAAAAGGAATTCATTTGTTGATCCTCAAATTCGGCGTTGGGATATTTGTTTTAAAAAGATAAATTAAAAAAAGGGGGAAATAAGGAAAAATAGAAAATATTGGAAGTAAATTTGGTCCAAATTGTATCCTATTAAATGGGACTTTAAAACAAAATATTACAATGGTTGAGAAGATATCAAACAAAAATAATCATTTTCCAAATCCAAATTCAAACAGTATCAGAATTTGATGCAGTCCTTCTAATGAATAAAAGAAACTGATACAGACACACAAAACTCCAATATGCCGCAATACTTCTACGTTTGTAATACACATTTCAAAATATGGCCAAAACACCAAAATGACACCCAACTGAATGTACCAAAACAACAGAATTTACAATAACTAGCATTTCAGAGGGGCTTTGTACATGCAGAGTTTTTTGTCACTCCTTCCCTCGGGACTTTCAAAGTGCAACAGTGGATTTGGGGGGGGGGTCCCGTTAGACCACGGTGGCCTTAAAGAGGTCGGCCTTGCGGTCCGGCTCGTCCGGGCGAGCGGCGGCGTGAGGCAGCTGCTGGGCGTTCCTCATGCGACTCTGGCACTGCCGCAGCTCGGCCACGTAGCCCTGGAAGCTCAGGCTGAGCTCCGACTCGTCCCCGCGGGGGGGCTCCGCTGGCGCGCCCTCCTCCAGGTGCACCCCCTCCACATCCATCACTTCGTGAGCCAAAACCTCTTTCTCGCCGGGAGCTTTGGTGCTGCAGTCGGCGCCTGGAAATGGAAAAGAAACATTAAGAGAAAGCCTTAAAAACCATCTAAAAAAAACATGGTCACCAAAGCCCATTATTTTTTTTTACTAATCAGGAATTCCGACTCAAATGAACTCGAAAATCTCCAAAATTAAGAATTCAGACCATCATCATTATTCTAAAAGGACCATCAAGTTGTTCGGTGCAAAATTGCTACTTTGATGCTAAAAGCTGCACTCACTACAAAATGTAATACCAACAGCAGCCAGAGATGCCGCAAAAAACTAGGATCAAGCCAAACAAAACACCAATGAATGAACTGTTAAAAGACCAAATCAGCGGTTGGCGAGCTCTGAGTTAAGGTTTTGTGTTTGAACGTCACTATTCTTCACAGCTGTACATTTCAGAAATTGTACAACAATACAGGTTTCAAAACTATGGCTTGGGAGCCATTTGTGGCCCGCCATCCACATTTTAGCGGCCCGCGGCCTATACTAAAATGAAATTAAAAAATGGTAACATGGCCTGCAGTGCTATTTAAAAAAGTAATGAAATGTTTTGCTGATAGTGTAGGTGTAAAAAAAAAAAAAAAAAAAAAAACTAATTTGCCTCATCATCTTTAACACAATTTTTTTCTGTAGCTGCTTTTAAAAATGAATATATTATATAGACTTATAATTTCTTGCTTCATTGATCTTTATCATGTTTAATTAGTAAGTAAAAAAAAAAAACTGTAACAAACTCTGTTCTTTTCATTTTTCTGAATGCAGCCGAGGGAAAAGTTTGGACACCCCTGCTTGACAATTATTCTTCAAATTGCTTTTATGTAGATAATTCACTTTCAGGAAAGTAATTCAAAAGTAGAACAAAACTATAACTTCTTAGCAATCAGCGCTCTCAAACAAATTGAAAAACTACTCACACGTGCAAATTTAAGGGTGCCGAACTGTGAATTTTAAGGTGTAATATCACTATTCACCACTAGAAGGGAGCCATGCTGTAATTGCACTTAAACTACATGTAATACTGCCAGATGTGATGACATGAGTAGGCTTGTTTTGAATTCATAATCTGACCAAAATGAACAGAAAAGTATTTATAGTGGTCGCAACTGCTGTCTTACGCATTTTTCAGTTCCCCTCGTGATTCCAAAAGAAAAACGAGCAGTCGTGGTTTTGTTTTGTTTTGTCAGAAGTTAACAATGGATTGTTTTTAAACTTGACTATTTTCATCTCGCCATATCGAAATTTGGAAATTTGGACAAAAGCTTGGGGAAAATATGTAACATCATCATCAAATTGTATCATCCGACGGTGTTGCGCAATTGCGGCCAGCTGCTGTAAAAGAAACAAGTTTCCTTTGGGAATCACTTAACAGTCGGTGATTCAGCGCCGCTTCAGTGCTGATGTAAACACCGCCTCCGAGCACCAACAGCTGACCTCCTTCAAGGGAAAAAAAAAAAAAAAAAGAAATCGAAAAAAAAAAAAAAAAGGATGACACAATATGCCGGCATTGGGTAACAACCGCACCAGGAAGTGATGTGTAAATGCTGGTATGTGGTGCTGCAATTTTATCACTTACGTACAATTAATCATAGTTTCCCAATACTGTATTCTCCATGCGTGACCTAATGACGTAATTGATGTGTGTGTGTGTGTGTGTGTGTGTGTGTATATATATATATAATATATAATATATATATATATATATATATATGTGTGTGTGTGTGAGTGAGTGTACACACACGCTGTATATAAGATACAATACACACTCCTGCACAAGGCTGGTGATGGAACTGGGTTACCGTGAAAATATTGATCTGTGCGATGTCGCCCTCTAGTGGGCAAAAAAAAAAGCCTGTCAGGATGTATATCAGGGGTCACCAGTGTGGGCACCAGGTAGCCCCCAAAGCTCACATAGCTTTCAAGAGATAGAACATTAATGATTTTCTTTGAATTTTACAAACAAATACATGCATTACGTTTACGTTACATATTACACTTGATTTACATATTTGCTACAGCTGTTACTTAATTATTGTGAAAAATTATGATCGGCGACACAATCTTCGTATTACTTTGTAGCAAAGAAGGAGCTCTCAGTTTCAAAAAGTTTGGTGACCCCTGATGTGTATAATAGAACTCCTAATGCTCAGTACCATGCAAAAGTTTGGGAACACCTTTGAATTTGCACGGTCCCAAATACTTTGAAAAGCGGTCGTGAAATTCAAGCTATTAACTTTTTTAGCGTCAAAGTAGCATTTTTGGACCGAACAACTTTCACACTATCCCTTGATCGCTAACCAATTTCAAGCTATAACCTTTTGAAATCGTCACACAAAAATTGAATCTTTTCTTGAAAAAAAACTCGGGTGCTTAAGGGGTTAACTCTGAAAAAATGCATAACTCCAAAGAATTTAAATTAGGAAACATCGTTTTGTTGTTGTTGTTTATCAAATTCCATCAATATTTCTTGAAAACGTCAACGCCTTCAATGTTGTTCTACATTTCAAGACTTCAAGAAGTGAACCAAAACGGAGTCCCTTGTTTTGTTTTTAGCATTTTATCTTTATTAAAGAGTTATTACTATGATAATAATCATTATAAAAAGCAAAATACTATTTTGTGTTCGTTTCAAAATAGGGAAGCGAACGTCTCAAAATCAGAACTTCAGAAGCGGCGAGTTGAGGTTACCATGGCGCCCGGAAGAATCAGGCGGAGGCGCTCGGCAACCATTTTGTGGCATGCGGCAGTGAGGTCAGTGCAAATGTTTGGGTTGGCTTCTTTTGTCATTTTAAGGATCAGTCTTTAATCCCCACAAGAGATCAGAGCACTTAGTTCAATCTGATTGCTAGTAGACATTGAATAAGCATAGTGGGAAGAATCACTAAATTAATTCTTCGTCAGCCATTTTCTAAGAAGAGAACCTGGCAGCCAATTTCGAGAATGAAATGTTTGTTTCAATAAGCCAGTTCAATAATCAAATCAAAACTGCCCGAAGCTTTTCTTGACCCATTCCCACTAAAAAAAAAACTCCCCAAAAAATAGTTGACGCCAAATGACTTGTCAAGTGTTCAAAGTGTAGTTCTGTTGTATTTAACCTGACAGCACAATTCTGTTACCTATAATCATTTGATAATCTTATTTTTTTTAATATTTATGGTGCCATCTGACTTTTTATATGTGTTAGATTTTTATTGGATCTGAAACTATGCATAATATCGGAGTGGCTTGCAAAAATATTACATTATATATAATATACATATATTGTGTTTTATCTGAACTCTTAAACGACAATAATTCTCGTCATGTAAAATACTTGTCTGCCAATGACTCCATTTTTTCCCCAATAAATATTAACTTAATTTTAAGCTTATTGAGCACTGTAGTAATGAAGTGTGATCATTTGATGGGAGCGTTGCTCTCGATAGCAACAAAAGACGTGATCAGCGGGTTGGATTTCCGGTAAGACCTGGCACTGAAAAAGTTAACGAGTTATTCCCGAATGCAACAGTTATCAAATGGGCCCTTCAGAGGGTACGTGACATTTTAACAAGGTTTCTACATGTATCGGGAAATCTAATTTGATGTGTTTTAATGCTTCGACGGGAACAGGTCAGTTTTCTTTTCAAATCAAAAGGAAATTAATTGGAACATGAAGAAAAAAAAACTTAATCACCATGTAATTTCTTCAATGTTTTTTATATATATATATATATATATATATATATATATATATATATATGTTTTTTTGTTTTTTTTTGCTATTAGCATAATTCTGCTAATATTGTCCATAAATGGAGTATCCTTTTTTTTTCTTTTCAAACTAGATATGTATGTATTGGTATGATGCTACTAAACATGTTGAGTGGTTGAAAGTAGAAAATATTCACAGATGGCTTTGTTATGCCACCTCATACGCAGTGACATTTTTTTGTATTAAAAAAAAAAAAATGTACTATGTTTTTCACCATCCTCCAATCGTACCAACTTTTCCTGTCACTCCATTAAAAAGCCTTAATAAAATGTGTTGGCACCTGTAGAAAGTCTTAAGATCTCACACAAAAAAGCTGTTTTAAGAAGTTCCGTGAGCACATGTAGGCATTTGACATTTTTGGTATTTGGATTTCATATTCCGCTTGCTGTGTGGGAGAACGTTGAATTGAAAATGCGTTTGTGCAAACAGAAAAGAAGAATGCGTCAGCACGGGCGGAAAGTCAGATCCAACACTACGACATTCCTATCACCCGCTATGACAGGCCACAACCAAAAAAGATGGCACCCTATAGAGCCTTTTCAGACAATCCACAATGCGACACCCTAAAAGTAACCGCCACCTACACCGCCGAGCTGGAAAGAAACTAGCGATAGAAGCCAAGCGAGCACACATCATTATTCACACCCCCGTGCCGTCAAGAAGCGCATGCAGCAAACACCAAAAGGAGCTGATGAGGCCGACGCTAGCGGGCAAACAGAGTAGGCATGCGGAGGCGGATCAAAGACAAACAAGCATCACATCCGATTGGAGCTTTTATTCCACGTTCTAAATGAATGGTACACAGTTGATTGGCAGGTTGAAAGAGAGATACGGAATCACAACCGCGAGCGTCGCTACTTCTGCGATGCGACACCTCGTCCGTACGCCGCTCTGGGTTGGCCTTCCAACTCCAGTCGGAGCGCGGTCAGGAGCGGAAGGTGGCTGGATGTCAAACGTCAACATTTGGAATATCGGCCACAAGCAAATCCCTTGTTACTGAGACAAAAATCCAGCAAGTGGATCCGCGTCCCACCCGATTTCAAGAAAGTCAGACATCGTGTCGTACAATCGTGCAAATTCAACATACCGTATTTTCCGCACTATAAGGCGCACCTAAAAGCCTTATTTAAAAAAAAAAAAAAAAAAAGATGATGGTGCGCCTTATAATCAGGTGCGCCTTATACATGGATCAATATTGAGATTCGTAGATGGGGAATGAACTGATGATGTAAGCTTTACCTGTTTCTTTTGTGTGTTTACGGTTGAACAAGGTTGCTCACATTGACATTGAGTTATTATGCTATTGAGAGTTATTATTTGAGTTATTATTGTTATTGAGTATTGCTATATTGTGATTGAAAAAAGTTTGAAAATATGTCATTAACTGAGGGTGCACCTTATAATCCGGTGCGCCTTATATATGGAAAACGTTTTAAAATATGTCATTAATCGAGGGTGCGCCTTATAATCTGGTGCGTCTTATATATGGAAAAAAAGTTTTAAAATATGTCATTAATTGAAGGTGCGCCTTATAATCCGGTGCGCCTTATAGTGCGGGAAATACGGTACTTAATCTGCATGTTAGCCACTTTTTGTGCTTCCACTTGTGAGCTGGCCGCATCATTTAGGGTCATATGCAGGACCAATCAAAAGTTTGGAAACACTTGAAAATTCTGCCCATTGCAAAATCACTCACAGGTCAAGAATTTCACATTCATTCTTGAAAAACCGATAATGTGACCTGAATGTCATTGCGGTTCGTAAAGCATCATCCACATTATAAAGTTGACTAGGAAAATAGGGCCCTGCTTTCAAGAGTTTTTGAGTGGTATTTTTACCATTTTTCTATACCAAATAATTCCATCAATATTTCTTTATAACTTACCATATTTTCCACCCACATAAAAGGCTTCAATTTTCTCAAAAGCTGCCAGTGCGCCTTATAATCCGGTGCGCATTTCAATTTTGGAGGAACGAAAAAATAAAATAAGTTATTCGCCATGAAAAGTCTTCAATTTTTACCCCCGCATTTCAGTTACGAATGTTATTTTTACAATCAAGGATTTTATAACACCCGCTTTGAAATTTCGATATGCTATGATATGCTATATGATCCAATTTTTAAGCAATTTATACGAAGATAAAGCGCAAAAAACGCTGGTTTTTGTAGACTGGCAATTTCATCAAATAAACCCAGAAACTGTTTTTAAATCAAGAAAACAATATACAGTATTTAAAGGTATTTGCTTGCAATGTGATTAAAAAAAGAAAAAAAAGTTTAATGTTTCATTGAATCATAATTATATTCTTTTATACACTTGATTCATCTGGGCATTGGTCAAAACAGTCTTCATGTAATCTAAAGGTGTTTTTTTTTTCCCATCCTTCAAATATTTCCACAAATCATCTTTATTTTTTATTATTTATTAATATAGTTTGACCGACTTTGATTGTTTTGTTGACATTCCCTTTAGCGCAGCTCCATCTAGTGGCTACACAAGGCAAGACCAGCTACTACTGTAGCTTCTATTCTATGCTTAAAATAGTCCATTCATTGAAGGTGCGATTCATCATCCGGTCCGCCTTATAGTGTGGAAAATATGGTAGATGACTCAAGTATCAGTAAATGATCCCGTTTTTTTTTGTTTTTTGTTTAAAATGGGTAAACACTGCATTAGAGGGTGTTTCCAAACTTTTAACCGGTAGTGTATATTTTGGCTCTCACGTCAAAAAGCAGAGTTCGCAATGCCTATCAGTGACTTGACAGGTGTGGCATTACACACACACACACACACACACACACAAAAACCAATACGGTGGCACCTTATCTCGGAAGTCCATTTTTTCAATATGACAATATGTGGAAAGTCATGGAGTTGAGGTCTAAGTCGCCCAGTTTTTTTCGGCTCCTGTCAAGTCACGTGACTCGAGTCACCCACCTCAAATGAGGGGCTCATGTCAAAGGGACGCACCTGACTTTGAGTCAGCGATTCTTCCACACGCTACCGCGCCAACAAACGGCTGTGAGGCGCCATTCCATAATCGTCGCAATGCTCCTCGATTATTTTCAAAATCGTGCAGCCGACAATCCAAACGGACCAAACGTGTACAAGGAGGAGTCGGTCTTAATCAGGGAACGAACAAACGTAAAAATCCGGTAAAGTGCACGGGCGGGGGAGGGTGTAGCGGAAACGGGAGCGCTTGTACTACGCGGTACCTGGAGTGGATTTTGCGTCGATATCTTGCGGGTGAGGGCAGGGCGGCGGCGGGGTGAAGTTGGCCTCGGGCAGGCTCCCCTCCAGGGACGGCATGGGCGACGGCGACGCGGGCAGCAGGGTGCTGTTGGGGCTGCTGATGTCTCCCTCGCCAACCAGGGTCAAGTCAGCCTGAGCGTCCTCCTGCACGGTGCGGAGGCCGGACCGGCCGTCCGGGGGCCGCGGGATCGGGGACAAGTGGGACCCGAAGGGCGTGTGGCGAGACGGGGGCATCAGGCACCGCCTGGTCCCGGAGTGTCCGAGGGAAGAGTCCAGACTCTCGGAGCGGAGGCCCGAGGCCAGCGGCCCCCGAGGGTGCCCGCCGTTCTCGCGGCTTTGCTTCAGAGAGTCCGGCGTGGAGCACGCCGGGTCCGAGGAGGGGCAGGCGGCAAGGGGGACCAGGCGCAAGAAATCGGGAAGCACCAAGTCCTCTTTGGTCAGTAGTCCGCGCTGGTCGTTGGCCCGGGTGCTCTGCGCCCGGCTCAGCAGCTCAAAGAATTCTACCGGGGGGTAAAGAAAACAGCGTGTTAGTTCGACAAGGCGAGCGGCTTGAAAGCGGGAGGTCTTCTGCATGCAGATAGGCCGGGAAGCCACCCCAAAGACCAAAGTCAGGGTTTGAGAATACTATACATGGAACGTCTGCCATTTCGGTTTCAAGCGGCCATTTTACTTCTTTACTTGAATGGTATGAAAAAGATTTATTTACTACAATTTGAGTATCTGTGCTAATGAGTACTGACTGTCAATTATATTTCATAAAGCCCCCCAGGAACGAAAAAAGCTTTTGCCGCGTCGACTTTAAATCATTCTTTTCCATTAAAATTGGACGAGCATACCTAAAACTGTATTCTTTTTCACATTAACAAAAGCAACTTTTTTTTCTTTTTTTTTTTTTACAGCGTTCATACAGGTTATAGGTTAGTCTAAAACGGAAAAAAAGTGTATCAAAGGTCCTCGAAAAAAAGTCAATTCTTATTTTATGACAATTACACTTCATAATCAGAGCTTTTTCTCTGGGGTCATTCGTGCCACCCCTGGAATTACATCGCAGCCCCCTAGGGGGGCCGTCCCATTATTTGAGAAGGACTGACTTACAGTAACAGGCCAAACATTTTCGTGCTCTTCCACTAGATGGCAGAAGGTGCCAGTCATACTGGAGAGTACGGAACCCTAAAAGGCTGGTTTTCATCTTAATCAAATCCTGTTTTTTTGCTGAAACTGGGCGTGGGCAATACATTGACTTGATTCATTCGTCATTTTAAAAATCGAGGAGAAGAGGACAGCCTCTTCTTTTCAATGTTTTCTCATGTTTGTGTGGGATTCAATGCATTTTACTGTCTCCCTGAGACAAAATGGACACCACGGTGGACACAATTGAAGAGGCTAACATAGCATGGATTCCCAAATAATTGTAAAAACCGCAAATTTGGGCCTGAAAAAACAAACCCTAGTTTCTTCACAAGAAACTGAAAAATTCGGTTTACGAACCGAATCCACCAAAAAGACAAAAATCCGCCGGTTCGGTTCGAGGTGACGATTTCAAACGAGATCGAGTCTAATCTCTGCTTCGGGGGGCCAAGCACGCAGCTGAGCGGCGAGAGATAAGACACGGGATGTTTACCTTCGGC
Source organism: Hippichthys cyanospilos (assembly GCF_059441005.1). NCBI lineage: Eukaryota > Metazoa > Chordata > Actinopteri > Syngnathiformes > Syngnathidae > Hippichthys > Hippichthys cyanospilos. Next base: position 5,487,472 of record NC_142369.1, read on the forward strand.
TTCGTCTATATTAATCTTTTTCTGTTTTCTTTTTTCGCCGGGGAACGCAGAGTCCGGTCCACCTGCTCGCCCGCAAAACTCCTTTGCTGCTGTGGACCTCTCATCTCCCTGCAGACGCAACAATGATAACGCCGTTAGGGGCCGCCGTCCACCCCGTGGCGAGGATGCCAGCCGGTTAGTCAGCCGTGTTAGGGTGAAGAGGAAATCCCGCCCGCCGCACGGGCCCAAATGTTAATGCCAGTGGATGAAGACAGCCCCCTCCGGTCCGGAAGGAAACAACGCGGACTTACGGTTGCCGAAAGACTCCTTGTTGGCGGTTGGCTTTTGAGGGAGGAGCTTTTGGATGTGTCTGTGGAGCAGAAACAGCACATGTGAGACCTTTTCATTCAAGGCGATTTTTGTTTCATTTCTTCAGTTCTTTTGACTTTATGCTTGGTGTTTATGCTCTGACATGCATGGTCAACATCTCACGGAAGATCAGTTCAATTTTCAGCTTTATGACAAAGGCTGTGAAAACTTTCCACAATTTAAAGCGCACCGGATTATAAGGAGCACCTTCAGTGAATGGTCTATTTTAAAACTTTTTTCAGATACAAGTTGCACCGCGTTATAAGGCGCATAGAATAGAAGCTACAGTACTGGCTGGGGTTGCGTTATGTATCCACTAGATGGAGCTGTGCCAACGAAACGATCAGATAAGTCAGCCAAACTTAATGATACAATATAAGCGCTCACAATTCCGTTCACTCTCAAAATGAATAAACAGCTGTTTTATGTTAGTACTATGTGAAGAATGGGGAAAAAATATTTCTTGATTACATTAAAAGACTATCTTGATCAATGCCAAGAAGAATCAGGAATTTAATAGAAGATACTGTAATTATGTTTCTATTAAACATTAAACTGAAATGTTTTAATTAAAATGCAACCAAAATCATTAAAACATATTGTTTTGTTCATGTAAAACGTTTCTGGATTTATTTGATAAAATCGTGCTTTCTCTTACAAACACTCCTGTTTTGTTGCATCTTGTCCCCATATAAATTGCTTCAAAATTGGAGCATATATTGCGTATCAAAATTTCAAACAGGATGTGACAAAAATAGTAATTTTAAAAAACTACATTTATAACCAAAATGTTGAAGTAAACATTGAAGTATTCATGGTGATTATTTTATTTTTTTGAAAAAAACTTAATCTTCATGTAAATTCTTTAATGTTTATATATATATATATATATATATATATATATATATATATATATATATATATATATATATATATATATAATATATATGTGTACACACACACACAGAGGTTCCCACTATATGACAAAAGGTAAGTGGTGTGACCTTTGGCTGAGGCTGGATCAGCCCGCTCCAGCACGACACGCAGGCCATCCAGACTGGATATGGGGGCCCCCAAGTCCAAAGGTTCCGTCTGGCCGCTCTACAACAAAGCAGACGGCGTTTCTGAACGGGCGGCGGAAGACGGGATAAAAGTAGAAAACCACGGGACCCAAATAAACCCCACGGGTGACAGGGAGTAATTGTAGCCCTGGTACTCCACCCTGTGGCACTCCGAGCCCACACAACTTACTATTTTCACCACCAGATCATTGAGCAGGAGGCCATACTTGGCCACCACGGGGCGTAAGACTTCGGCGACGGGCTTGGTGGGTTTGGCTTTCAGCCCCACCGAACGGTTAATGGGCACCAGGTCCAATCTGAAAGCAGAGAGAACACGATCGTCACAAGAACCAACATGCACGCGACACGTTTTGTCATCGTGACGGTCTGCACCGAAACAAGGTCCTCTTCTCCAGTCGCAAATCTCGTGAGCTAAGGGTCATGCAGTCTTGATCCAACACTAAAGGCTTTAGAAAAAAACAACATCGTGACACATTTTATTTATAAGCACATTTGAAAATTCTTTTTATCACTGTCAGTGTATAATATGGCAGACCTGTTCCCAACAATTAATTGAAGTTATGAAGTAATGCGTAAAGCAATTTTTTTTTTTACATTTACTCGTTCACTGCCATTGACGACTATAGACGTCATAGATCAATTTTAACTGGGCTAGCTGTGAATGAGTTTGAATATGCTGTACCTTTTTTCCAGAAATAAATATAGTAACTTATAAAAGTACTAACAAAGGTAGCTACTTTAAGTTTACATTTTGGGGGGGAGGGGGGGCTCGATGACCCCCAGGGAAAAGGCTTTGTTTTTTACATGGGAAATGTAATTGCAATAAAATAAGAATCTTTGTTTTTTTTGTTGTTGTTAGTTTCAGGCACTTTGATGCACTTGGTTATTTCTGTTTTAGACTAAGCTGTAACCTGTATACATTCTGTAAAAAATAATCTACAGTTTAGTTTTTGGAAAGTTTTTTTTTATATATTTTATTATTTTTATATTTTGTGAATAGTAAAAAGGATACAGGTTTGGGTATACTTATACAATTTTTAGAGATAATAATCTTATTTATAGTCAGCACATCAAGTGGGGGGGCCATGAAAAGTTTGATCAAAAATATAATTGAGAAGCACTGACATAAGGTAGGGTGTTTGTTTTCTACAAAAGTAAATTTTCATACGTCCCGGATTTGATTTGCTCACCTTTTCGCCTCCGACCAGGAAGAGATCCACCGCCGCCACATTTATATTGATGCCGTGACACAGAACTTGGAGGACCTCCCGAATGGAGGCGCCGGGCCGAAGGGTGATGGAGGAGCAGGAGCCGTCGGGCAGTGTCACGCTGCAGTGTTTGGGGGAGCGCTCCCACGCACCCAGCGAGTGCCGATTGTCTGACTGCAAGTGAGTAGAAAACGTTTTGGGGTTTCATGTTTTCACTTAGACCATTGACACCAAAGTTCCAGTTTGGTTGAAAAAAAAAAGCACCACTTTTTTTTTAACCACATTTCTCAATGGCGTTTCAATGACATTGAAGGTTTTGTTTACTCATGGTACCATCTGAGAAAGTTCAAGGATTTCAGCAGTATATATTACGACCCGTATCTGAAAAATCAAAACGACATTCGCGGACAAGGCGGAGACAAATCAATGGAGGGACCATGGCCAAAAACTTCACGCTTCCCCTCCTCGGTTTTGCTTTAAAGGGAAAGTGTGTGAGATTTAGATTCCATTAAAAAGGAATGAATTACTGTATTTTCCGCACTATAAGGCGCACCTAAAAGCCTTAATTTTTTTAAAACGCTGATTGTGCGCCTTATAATCAGGTGCGCCTTATACATGGATCAATATTGAGATTTGTAAATGGGGAATGAACCGATAAAGTAAGCTTTACCTGTTTCTTTTGTGTGTTTACAGTTGAACAAGGTTGCTCATATTGACATTTTTATTATGCTATTGAGACTTTAGAGTTATGATTGTTAATACTTTGAGTATTACTATATTGTGATTGAAAACGTTTTGAAATATGTCATTAATTGAGGGTGCGCCTTATAATCCGGTGCGCCTTATAGTGCGGAAACTACGGTAAATGATTGTAAATTTCAAAAACTTGCAAATGAATGTGTTCTTAATGACCGACAGTATATTTTAAATAGCATCGTAGGCATCGTGGCACTTCTACGGAGGCGGCCATGTTTGTTACAACGAGGGACAATGGTAAATGCAGCACCTCCTGCTGTCCGCAATGAAAAACAGTGTAAATCTAACTCACTATCCCTTTAAATGTAACAGATTGAATAATATGCCTCTGGTATGACAACCATTGCCAGGCATTCCATTCAACCGTCCGCTGCAATACCCGGCTATGTGTGATTTTCAGAGATTCCCCCCCCCCCCCCCCCCCCCCCCCCCCAAAATAAATAAAAATTCAGAATTGAGAATTAGGCCCTTAGCAACTCCAGAAGATAGGTTTCTGTTTTATTTTTGGATCATCATGCACATCTGTGTAAATCTTAGCAAAATAATGCTGTGCAAAGCAGTTACTGAGACACAATCAAGCGATAAGTTGTTTCATGTTATAATTAATGTTCTATTAATTTGAAAGGAACAAACATTCCGTTCCTGTCATAGCATTAGAGCATTAAATCAGAATTGCTGATGCCTCCAGGAAGCCTGTTCAAATGTCCCGTACCCCCAAAGTGTTTTCACATTTCCTTATTTGAGAACCGCTGCACAAAAGTATGTGAATTTGTTGCTTTCAAACATGCAGCAAGAAAAAAAAAATTATGAGTGGGCTAGAATATAAGCAAAGAATGACATTGGATTGTTGCCATGGCGATGTGCCCAGTAGAGTCTTACCTCCAACTTGCCAGCAGAGCAGGAAGTGGCCATCTCCAGGCTGGTACTGGAAGACAAGGAACCCTGGGATTCCCTTCGGCCGTTGCTACCCCAATAGTCTGCACATTTATTCAGGGAAAGCCCCAGTCAGAGGAAGGAAGAAAAAAAAAAGTTTGTTTTGAAGTTGCGTGTCTGGTACTCACCGAGGTTGATGTCGCCAATGTCCTTCTTTTTGGGACCCTTGCCAAAGCTCCGGTTGCGAGACCATGAAAAGAAAATTCCCCGTTTTTTGTCGGCGCTCTCTTCCCTGCTGTCTTCGTTAAGCGACCTCCCAGACCGCTGCTTTCTGCCGTCCTGTAGCATAGGATGGCAAATGAAAAAATTCTCATACTTTGAACCCTGTAGTTTATAATTCAGTGCAACATATGAGCATTTTTTTTTTTTACTATCCACAAGCAGGCAATCTGCCGGTGAAAGAAGATAGAACTGCTATCTGCTATTTTGCTCATCAGCAGGGAGCCCGTTCCACTTGTAAACACAACAGGCATTTAACTGTTGTGTTGGTGCAGTATTCTAACAATCCAAGTGTATCTGTGTCATGTTAAAAATATGTTGGTGCTGCTTTTATTTCGAAAGGTGCAGGTGAATTCCATTTGTGTCGAAGGTGTGTCGGTGCTGTGACCAGAAAGTTTCAAAGAAAAAAAATGTTTTAAATAAACAGAGACTCATTTAATGCCAGAAAAGTATTTTCACGTTTTGATTTCGGAGTCTGGACATTCAATTCCAGATACTTAAGTATGGATTTAATATTTAAGTATCTGGAAATGAATGTCCTTAATGTGTACCTAAGTATCAATTTAATACTTACGTATCTGGGATTTAATGTCTAGACTCTAAAAGGGAGTATAGGTCATTTTTCAAATGCGCTCGTGGGAGCTTTAGGGGCATTATGGTAAATGCAGCAATACACGCTCCTCCTCCGGCTAGCGGTAGCTATAACCGACATGGCAAACTCTGGAGGAGTGCCACCCCTCCCCAATTAATATAAATTAATGATAACTAGACCTACGATTATATTTAAAAAACATACTGTCGGTTGCTTAGAACACATTTATCTGCAGGATTTAGACATTTATAATCATTGATTTATTTTGAATGAAAAACGGTCTAAATCTTACATACTGTCGCCTAAAAAAACGTGAAAATACGTCCTTAGCATTGAATGAGTTAAAATTAGAAAAACTTCCATGCACCACTTTCTGCATTAATATCTGATGTTACAACCTGTGCCTTCTAGTCCGGGTGCACCCTATTCGTGAGAAAAATACATTGATTTTGGTGTGAAAAATAGGGTAATAATCCATCCGATGTGAAAGTTGTTTCTTTCTTTCAAAAGGCAGCAAGAAGTAGGTAATAAAAAAACAAAACACCTTCTTGGGAGTAGAAAGGGTAGAGCGGTCCGAGCTGGCGCTGTGTTTGGATGGTGCGGGACTGCAGGGGATCTGGTAGGGATCCGGCAAGGGGAGGCCATCCACCTCGGCTCGCATGCACTCCTTGTAAAGGGAAGACTTGAGGAAACGGGAGTAGCTGTCAAACTTCATCAGGTTGAAGATCTGCAAATGGGAAGGCCGGCAAATTCACGTTAGCATTTTCGACCCGAAACGGGCTTGTAACTATGAAATTCACGGTGGAGTTTTGTTGACATTGAGCCAAAGATGCCGACCTGAAGCTGCTGAGTTTTGAACATGTCCGGCCTCGGGGATGTGAGGACGTCGTCAGCCAGCTGAGCCTGGCTGTCGATGTTGACCGGCATGGTCGCCTTGCTGGACAGGAAGCTGTTGTAGATCTCGCCGGCTCTCTGGGATAGCTACGGGAAACGCGCATGGGGTCACACTTGAGAACGCAGCAGGTTGACGACATACGGAGGACTCACCTGTTTTTTATCTGTCGCGGGAACATGACTGAAGTATTCGCAGGCTTGCCAGAACAAGATATTTTCCTCACTAAATTCTTTCTTGAGAAATTCCTGTGGTGACAGAAAGGAAGGTCTTATGAGGCCCAAATGCCTGTTTACCTTTTAACCTTATTTTTCATTCCCGCTTTATTCATTACGCTGGCGAACGAAAGGTTCAGATCCATTCCACCATACATTTGAGCCAGATTAGCTTTCGGTGGAATGGAATTCTGTTGACTATTTGACTCGGCGTGAGGCGAGCACCGATTTGGCAGTTTGCCATAGTTTTAAAAAGTCAAGTTTTAATTGCCACTAATTCTTCCTTTCTTTTTTGAGAAAACTTCGAACAAGGGCACAATATAATCAGCTGCATGCAGACTTGAGTCAATGAGACGCCTCTTTGAAGTAAATTGGAGGCCAGCTGCTTTTCGGTTTTCTCCTCCTCGACAAACAAAGAGGGGAGGGGTGAGCAGTTACCCACAGAGGAAGATGAGCTTGAGCAGAGAGATGTTAGATGAAAGCGACACGGTTCAAAAATGACTTGGGTGGATGTCTTTTGATCATATGGATGTCTTTTGAATAATGTCCATTGCGCATGTACTCGTTAGCCTTATGGACAACATGGGTAGTCCACGGGTCTTCTAAAAATAGCACACCAGTGATGGGAACTTGCTAAGAAGAACTCAAACAGAAGAGAAGTGTCAACGTAACGTCGTGCGCATTTCCTATTTTACTAAATAATTCATCATTCCGTTCAATTGGGGTAAAAGCTGAAATTATTTACCCCGTTTAAAAAGAAGGGGCATTTTAGAGCTGTAATTCTAATACCAAGGCACCGCTATATTCTTGTCCGTGGTCATCATGCAGTCTGATTCTAATATCGGCCAAAGTCAGTGCAAAAAAAGACCGATCAAAAGTTTGGAAACACTTGCGCTTTGGTGCCGGCACAAAAAGCCTGTGGACAGAAGCACTTACTGAAAAGTAGCGGACCCCCACCGGGTCCTGAAGTAAGCGTTCGAAGCAGGCGGCCCAGCTGGCCACCCGTTGTTCCGGAAGCCCCCGGTGGCTGCCCGGAAGACTACCGTTACTATTCAGGCTGCTGTGGCTGCAGCATCCCTGCAACTGAACACCACTGGAATCTGCAAGGTTCAACGCAGACACACATTCGGTTTACAATGAATCATTGAGGTTGATGGCTATAATAGCTGTCAAAACTTTGGAAACATCCTCTAATTGAACCTTAGTCATCCACATCTGGATGCAGTATCAATCAAAATTTGGATCAAATGAAGTGGGTTATCATTTAAAGGTTTCTAGATTTATACTTAAGTCATTGACATTATGAAGAAATATTGAGGGACTCTTCAAAGTGAGCAACTTTTGGCCAGATAACAACTTTGCACAGTTTGGTATTTTTTTATGACTTTTTTTGAATGACTTCTAGTTCAGTGCTGCACATTTTCAAGAGGTAATAGCGTGAATTTTTTTACCATATGAATTTGAGGATATTTCCAAATATCTGCCCAGTAGAAGTCAAAAATCTATGTTATAGTGGCTAGCTTCTTTTGAACATTTGTTCAAGTAAATTGTGTTTGATTGTTTTTCCGTTGAACCCCCAGAGATGACGTATTGCAAAATACGCATTTGTGGGATTTTACAATCTGCTCAGCAGACTACCAGAGAATAAAAATATAATTTGTAGTTTGTACACATTATATCTAATTCATGGCCACAAATGAACCTTATGTGCGCACTTTATGTCCATGCTGTGGCCACAGTTAAATTTTCATCAGAGAAATTCGTAATCAAGATGCAACCGACTTCCCTGAAAACTTTTATTCGGTCGGATGATTTTGTTTTGAATCATGGTTCAAACACAAGCGTATTACTCTTAAAATCTAGAGCGTTTTTGCATTTGACGGTCATCAACAGTGTCCTGATGAGCGTAGAGAAACAGATGGACATAATTAATGGCTAACTCTGATGCAATTCACTCTGCATTGTGCTATTGTTATTAAAGAGACACCGTTTGATTGCACAGTAGGCCTTGCTGCAAACGTTCCAGCAAGCGGAATCGAATCAAGGCAGTGGAACAGTTATCCGAATTTGAAATTGGGTACTGACTCGAACATTTCGATCTAAGTTTTAAAGGGTTGTCTTTGGGATTTGAAACTCCGGCAATCTGAAAATGTTCATTTTAAAAACGTGCCACCAAATCATCAAGCCAGAGGCTCCAAATAAAAGTGCAATACTCACCGCCGTCCGAGGAAGCCGCCGACTGCAAGAGAACAAAGAGAGACATGAGTGAGTGGCTGGCGTCATGACCTCCCGCGGGGTGTGCAGACGGCAGCGCGTCTCCAGGCATCTCAGCGCTCTCGCTCGTGGAGATTGGTGTTAATTTGGAGCCCGTGGGTGGAGGGATGGCCTCTTGAACGCTTGTTCACACCTCCGCAGGGAGGAGGGCAGGGGGCGGAGGAGCCAACCCCCCCTTGTTTGATTTGATCCTCCGAGCCCTGAAAGTAAGCATTCTGGCGAGAGGGGCCATCAGTGGCTCTAATGGTCCTCCATTCACTTGCTAATTGCACCATTGAGTGCTTTTATGAGCGCACGGACATGCCCTCAACAAAAAGGCCAAGTAGGAACAGACCCCCGTGTAGCCAAGCAAAATATAGGTATTTACTTCAAATAACGCTTTTCGTCTTTCTATGAGTGACGTGCGTGGCAGACCACCAATTCAGTGCTTTCCCTCTACATGGCAGAAGGTGCATAAATCTAAATCTGAGATTTTCTGCACTGGAAAACTCACGGAAGATATGGAAGAGGATATTTAGGAATATTCTTTTATTTTTAATTTGTCTCCTTGTTGCAGCAATGAGTTCAAAAAAGTACTGAAAATTTGTCCGTCTTCGATGAAAGGTTAGAGTGTAAAAATAGGTTTCTCTTGTGAAGATTGCTCTGTAATTTTTTTTGTATCATCTTGTGGTCTGTAACATTTTGGGAGCACGTGCATTGGCTCAATTCATAATAGTTGAGAAACAATTGCATTGAGAGATATCTACATCCCTCATTTTCTAAGCTTTGTCATGGTTTCAGTCCTCTAATTTAAAAAAAAAAACAAACTCTCCTGATATTTGGCCTGGTCCGAACAAGCGGCTTCAACAACAGCATTTTTCTAGCCATAGTAAATATTAAAGACAATCCCGATCGTCAGACGTGACGTTTGTTCCATTTTAAGAGTGCCATTCACCACATGTTCAGAATGCATTTTGAATCCGTAACGTTTCCAGAAATCTTGCACGAGAGGATTGCTGGAGCCACTTAAATAATTTTTCAAGTTAAATGATTAAAAATACACACTCACCATTTCACGTATACAGTAACGTATACAAGTCCTACGCTGCTTTCATTTCAACAAGCTAGTCCCTTCTTGGGGTATAGGGAAACAACGAGATCCACACTGTTTTACGTCTAGCCAGGTCGCTCCAGAATTTTATTGTGGTCAGCGTCATTTCAGAACTATGGTTTGGATGCTGGAAATGAAAGCCAGGAATCTGATGTTTTGTCTGTCAATCATTGGATACTCTGCCTTCATTTGAATCCAGGATTGTCTTTTGAAGGCAGGACGTCTGCCATGAATCACGCAAACACCACGTTGCCACCTTGCAACATGCGAGCACAAGGGTGGTGGCACGCCTAAGAACAAAGATTTGAGACTCGACACGTTGTTTTGAACGCCGTCGACTGGCCGCGGCACGGGCTCGGACGTGTCGTGGCCATGGTTCCGTCTGATCCCCGATCGTGACGTTTTGTTCCGTTTCGGGTTGGTGACCACATGTGAAAGCTCCATCAGACGTAAGCCACTAAACCGCTAATTGTCTCTCGTAGCCTCTTTACAGCCCTCCAGCTGCCGTGTTCAACCCTGTGCCGTCGACACCCGGGAACTCCCCCTCGCCCCACCTTCCGCGGTAGCCGCCGTGTGCGCGTAGTGCCTCGGGAGAACACGCACTGACCATCTGTGTGTCCCTTTGGAGCTAAAAACAACCGAAACCTCAGACCATAACTACACACTGACTGGGATTTGAGGAAGAAAGACATCACACTTATGACGTGATGTTTGCTTTTGAGCAAAGCAAAGGCGAACGTTGGAAACTTGCGAAACGTACCCATGGAGATGACAAACGTGAAAGACATCCGCTCGTAGGAGTGGAGTATCCCGTGATAGGCAGTTGATGTAATCACTTCCTTGTGTTTTCTTTTTTCATATCAAGGTATTCGCACCTCCGATAACGCGACGTTTTAAATTTGTCCGTTGACCCGTCCAAATCGAACATAAAGAGACTACGAGGTCTACGTATTCATGAGGGACCACACACACAAGTGCCCCTGTCCCCTAAGCGATGACCCAGACACACGATCACCCCTTGTCCACACATTCCCTTCCTCTCTTGACGCCTTGTATGATGACTTGGTACACGGTGGGTGGCTACACACAGGGAACTGGTCTTCACTAAGTTCCCCCGAATTTCAAACACGGGAAGTTCACCAAATGGGTAAAATCTCAACGAGTGTGAGAACATCTTGATTTTGCTTGGTAAACACTCTTTTAACATTTCCGTGGTTACATAGCCTGGCGTACCCAGAAACAACACATGTCAAAGGAATGCAAAAAAAACCCCGAAAAAAAAAACGTAATCCAGACGCAAAAAAGTGAACATCTATGATATTGATACTGCGCAGAACCTACAGAAGAGTAGCTTGGTGTTTCCTTTGGGCTTGTTGAGGCATGCTTTCGGGTATTAAAAACCAGAAGTCAACAAAAAAAAAAAGTGACACAAATAACCACAAACCACTGCCATTTCAAACAGCTGTTCCCAAGCGAGGGATGAGCCACAAAGAGATGGGAAAAACAGCTGACTCAAACAAAAAAAAGGAGTCGTCAACTGCAGGGAAAAAAAAAAAAGGCGAACTTACGGTGTTGAAGTTCCACGTCCTCTTGAAGGAAAGTCTCTTTTTGAGACTCATTGTTCCCTTGACTGCTCGGCGAGCGGCACGCAAGGCAAAGTAGACGTGCGCATACCTGAGCATTCCCCACCCAAAGCTAGGCCAACCATGTCTGTACAAGTCGGACAAAAAGAGTGGGAGGGGGGAAAACCTTGAAATTTGACATAGCACCGGACTAAGAAAAAGAAGAAGAAAGGGAGGGGGGGAGATTTCCTCACTCGGCGGCTGTTACCATGGAAACCCTCCCGATGATACATACAGTCGCTCCAACATTGACAAGAAAGAATCATAAGCCCCCCTTCTTTCCCTTGACAAAACCACAATGCCCCCCCTTCCTTTCAGTACTCTGGTCTCGCTCGAAAAAGAAGAAAAACATAGTTGGGATAAATTGAAACCATATGGATTCCGTTGAATCAAATGTCAATGTTTGCAACGGGGATCATTCCAACATCTGTATTTTTTCGGGTGCTATTTTACGGGCGTTATGTTAAAAAGCCACCCGCTTCATATTCCATAATGTTCCAAATTGCTGGAACCTGCTAGTGCCACACTGAGACAACCAATGCCGATTCCGAGCTGAACTTTTCTCGTAGCTATCTGAGCATATTGGTCGGAACACGTGATGGAACCAGGTACTTGCCGCAAACCTTGCTGTACCTTCAAAACAAAGTCACGCTAAGATGTAGTTGGTGGTGCCGTGATGCAAGCTTGAGGATGGAAACATGACATGACCAGGGCTTTGCTAAAAACGTTGTTAGCGTTTAAAACCTCCAAACACAGTAATGCTAACATGTAGCCAGCTAGCCAGCGAGCAATACAACATAAACGTGACGAATGCGTGAATGTGATGCCACCATGCAATTGTCAGGAACCCAGTAGTATATCAAAACCATTAAAAAAAAAAAAAAAAAGACTGTTAACCAGCCACCCGGCAACATGACAAGGAACTTACAAGAGCCAAAAAAACCTTCAAAAATAATTCTTACATGATGCCTAGCATGACATTACCTGAAACTAGCCAGAAAACATATCATCACATATCACATAGAGTTCTATAGTTTTTTTTAAACATCTATAACCCATTCATGAAGCATAAATGTCAAGATAAAGTCATTAGATAGCACCCTCTGCTGGTAAGTGTTTAATGCTTCTGTCAGCTCCTATGTGTCAAAATCTTCTCCTGAAATCTAAAAACGTCACTCACCATTTAGTATTCCGCTTAGCGCAAACTATGTACCCTGCGTTTTAGTTATAACATCAATTCCGGTAGCCCTAACGGTGGATAAAGTAGCTACACTTATGCAGCTACTGTTAGGTTTGGAAGCACTCAGAATGCAAAAAAAACCCCAAAAAAAACCCATAAAACAATATAAGGCGCACTGTCAATGAATGGCCTATGTTAAAACTTTTCATATATAGGGCATGCGTTATAAGGCACATAGAATAGAAGCTACAGTAGTGGAAGGGGTTGCATTATGCATCCACTAGATAGAGCTGCGCTAAAGGGAATATCAACAATATCTGAAAAATGGGGGAAAAAATACATGAATTACATGAAAAGACTTAATGTTTAGATCAAGACGAATCCAGAGTTTAAAAGTATATATTCAAGTAAATAATAAACTTATTTTTTTTTAAAATCAAATTGCAACCAAAAACTTTAAAATATATTGTTTTGTTGAAAAACATTTCTGAATTTATTCGAAAAAAAAGTGCTTTCATTTACAAAAACTTGCCTTTTTTGCGCCTTGTCCCCATATGGAGGTAATGATTGAAGAATTTACATTGCAATTTAGTTAATTTCATTTTTTTGTCTCACAAAAATGAAAACTCGCAGTTAATGCACTGTATAATACACAGCGGATTACAATGCACACTGTCAGCTTTTGGGAAAATTGAAGGCCTTTAGGTGTGCCTTATATTGCAAAAAATATGGTATACAGTAACTTTAATCCAACATTTATTTGTGTTACTTCCTTGATACCGATTTAAGAATTTAAAAAAGAACATTTCGTTGTCCTTGGCGACCGATCGTGGTTTTCGGCGGGCTCATACATTCATCATTTGCATGACATTACATTTTTAGCGATCATGGGAAAATAAATGGAATAAATTGAATTTTAAAGGCGCTTAGTGCCAATTTCACGAGGATGAACTCATACATTTATGAGGGAAAATGCCACAGTGGTACTGAGGAAAGAAATGCATTTCACTGCAAAACAACGGCATACGAAGGAGTTCTTTTTGTTGGTATGGCACAATAACAAATGGGTTTCATGTGATGCTTTGCTTGTCACAAGATGTCTAATTACATATTGAGATCATCGCAGTTATCTGCGACGGATGACAAGTGAAAATAACATCAAGGCGACTTCCTTTTGGAGGAGAGGGAGCGTTAGGGTGCGGCGAGCAACTGATAAGACGGAGGAGAGATTTCCTTCCAACGCAGGGAAAGCGTGTCGCAAACGACTTCGAATGTCACGCTTCGCCTGTGGAGAATCCGCCTTTTACGCGAAAAAAGTTATCGATTTTTTGTTAATAAAATTTCAGTGTTACAAGAGAACATGTTTGGGAAACAGTCTAAATATTACACAGTCACAATTGTTACGAGAACAACTTTTTTTTTTGAGAATTGATTCGTTTGTTTTTAAGAAAAATGTCTTCATAAGAGAATAAAAAATTATGGGGGTTGACCAGGTTTTTATGACATGTATAAAATGCAATTTACGAGAAGAAAATGCAGTTCTTTCCAAGAACAGAAAGGCAGTTTAAACATGGGGAAAAAAAAAGGAATTTAAAGGGACAGTTTGTAAAATGCTGACCGTTTTTCATTAAAAAGAAATGAATGAAATGATTGTAAATTTCAACTTGCAAATGAATGTGTTCTTAATGACCACCAGAATATTTTAAATATAATCATAGGTCTAGTTATCATTCAATTACATTACATGTGGGGTGGCCCTTCTACGGAGGCGGCCATGTTTGTTTTAGCTACGGACAATGGTAAATGCAGCACCTGCAGCACCTCCAACTGTGCAAAAACTGTCTAAAAAGTTAACACATAGGATTAGAAATAAGATTTTTGGGTTGACGTCCCACATACAAGCCGCAAAGTATGATCTGAGAAGATCGGGGCGCGGTTTTGGGTGTACATACGAGGAATGGATGGAAGTAAGATGGGTGGATGGAAAGTTTCAGGGATCAGAAAAACATATAGGAATACAAAGATTTTCAAACATTAAATATTTTTCAACAACAACTCACTCCAATGACACTAAAGCACTTTTATCCCAGTTTTGAACAACTCTTGTTTGGGATATACAGCGATGCTCCTTATACCACGACAACTTTTCATACACCTCTCATACATTATTATAAAAATAAACACAAACTAATATAAGGGGGAGATTATGCAACGTTTCGATATTACAGCAAAAACTGGTGAAAAAAAAGAGAATAATGTAAAGAATATTACAATGTGTGAATAATCAAATTAACCAGAACAATTGAATAGAGGGCATAAAACTTTGTTTTTTAATAAAAATGTAATTTTACTCACAAAAATCATGAGAATATAACGATAAAAAAAAAAAAAAAAACTGAAAAAGCTACAAGAAGAAATTCGCGCACTTAGGGTTTTTGTTTTTGGAATGTTCTACCCGCAGGCTGTAGTTTTCCCTCCTGTAGAGAGACGATGCGGATCGTAATGCAATATGTAAAATGAAGACCCGACTCCATAAAAGCAAGCGTTAGCCCCTCCTCTCAGCACGTATTATCAAACCGAACGGCCTGCGCTCGCTTGAGCCTGGAGGGCAACCACATAAGACACGACCACACCCTCCAGTTGCTATTCCGCTCCCATAAAAAAAAAAAAAAAACACCCCAAATGGACTTTCCGAGCTTGAAACCCGACACGTATAATTATCCTGGTGACTCTTGCCCCCGTTTTCCCATCTGACAACAAAGCTCAGTGTGGGTACGCTCGGCATGATGCGAGGGCGAGGGCGATCGTTCACTTCCTGAGTTTACGTTCTGCCGTCTAATCGCTTTGGTCACGCAGGGAAGCCGAGCTGCTTGAAAAAAAAGCGCTCATAAAAATAGCTTCGGCTTTATTGCTTTGGAAGGACGAATTCATTGTAAAATCCACAAAGGCAAAATGCACTGTTTGTTCTGTTAGGCACCACCGTTGCTAAAAATCATACCCAGATTAAAAAATGAAGAAACCCAAGCAGAACAGCATGCACAATTTCCTCTAATAATAGGCTACGTTGTAATAAAAGACTTGCCCCAATTAGTTAATTGCTGCACTCACATGAATAACAAAATGTGGCTTTGTTCTAATACAAGTAGATATGTCCCATTGAAACACCGAGGATATAAAAAAACAAACCCAGGGGTAGGCAACTTGGTCTTCCGAGAGCCGCTATCCTGCATGTATTAGATGTCTCCCTTCTATAACGCACCTGATTCAAATGCTCCAGATTGTTATCAGGCTTCTGCAGAGCTTGCTGATGAGCTGATGATTTCAATCAGGTGTGTTTTTGGAGGGAGACGTTAAAAACATGCAGGATAGCTACTCTCCAGGACCGGAGTTGCCTGATGTCCTGCCCGAAATGGACAGTGTTGCTACTTATAGTGGCTTCCATTATTAGGCTTTTAAGAAACATTTTCTAGGCCAGGGGTTAGCAACCTTTAACATTCAAAGAGCCATTTTGACTCAGTTTCCACGGATAAGAGAACACTGGAATATATATACACTGGAATATATGGCGCACTCTAACGCCGCAAGTTGTCGACTAAGTTTTATATATATATATATATATATATATATATATATATATATATATATATATATATATATATATATATATAAGCTTTTTCCATATATAAGGCGCACCCTCAACTAATGACATATTTTAAGACTTTTTCAATCACAATATAGTAATAGTCAAAGTAATACCAATAATAACTCAAATAACTTTAAACTCTCAATAGCATGATAACTCAATGTTAATATGAGCAACCTTGTTCAACTGTAAACACACAAAAGAAACAGGTAACGTTTACTTTATCAGTTCATTCCCCAACTACGAATCCCAATCTCAATATTGATCCATATATAAGGCGCACCTGCTTATAAGGCGCACCATCAGCTTTTTTTTATTTTTTATTTTTTTTAATTAAGGCTTGTAGGTGCACCTTATAGTGCGGAAAATGCGGTATATATATATATACCGCATATATATATATATATATATATATATATATATATATATATATATATATATATATATATGTATGTGTGTGTGTGTGTGTGACTCATCCATGGCAAAAATTATTTTTCGCTTAATTTTTGATGCTATGTCTTATATATCGGTATGGTTTATAGTGTGAAAATAATCCCCACTTGAATAAATAGAAACTCCATTCCAAACAGACAGATGGCTGACAGTATTCGAAGTCCTGCCCTGCTTCATGAATCCACTAGAATTAAAAAAAAAAGTTGCACCTCAGTTTTTATTCCAATCTTCAATTAAAAAAGAAATAAGTGCAAGTGGCACTTATAACGCCGACGAGTGACTTTCAACAGAATGCGTGATTTGAGTGCTGCGCTTTTTGTAATCTGACATGGTCGCCTGCACGGGTGACGTCATGGCAACGCGAGATTTTCAGAGGCGGTCGGTCGCCGAATGAACTCAGCAACCGCACTCACATCTGCACCTCACGCATTTAGGCGCGGAACGCATGTGGACGGCAGAAGACAAATGACGGCGGCGAGAAAAACGCCTTCCCATCTGGCAACATTGCCCCGAGGACACCTTTTGCTGACAATCCTAAGCGTGTCGTGTTCCGCCCGCGTCGCCAAACTCAACGCCAACTTCTATTTCCATCAAAACGCCCACATAACACCATTTCAGAGAAGAGGTTTTATGCACTATTCCAAATACCGTATTTCCTCAAAAAGCAGGCCCCGCTTTCAATGAAGCCGTGCCCCAAGTATTTGTCCGATCCATGTGAGTACGATTTTTAAATCTTTCGGTGACCAGTGTTATTGGGACCTTTCAAGGCCAAAAGAATATTATGTGCTATGTCTATGTAGTAAATATGGGTGCTGCTACTGAAAGATTGACTTCCATTCTTCAGTTACACTTGCGTGTAGGTAACAGCTGTGTTATAAGTGTGAAAATACTGCCATCCAAAAGTCACAGTTGTCACTACAGTGCTCAATTGGCGTATATCAGGTATAAAAAAAAAAAACGTATTTGACGAGAATTTTATGATTTATTTTTGTTAATACTATTTTAAAAGAGGAGAATTCTTGTCCATGGCACTGAATGAGCTAATAATACATGCCGTAAAATATTTTAAAATATATGTTAACCGGTGCTGAAAAATATGTCAATACAGGCATACAAGCCAGTGAGTCACTATATAACACAATTAAGCAAAAAGTTGCTTTATGTTCCCTGCGATTTGCTCTTGATTTGAAAACTGCCAGAGCATTAAGGAGCATTAAACTAAATTTCTGCAGAAACTGTTAAAATCTGATGTACCCCATGAAGTGCCTGCATGTGCCCCCATTTGCTGTAATAGTCATCGTAAAGCAATTAATTAACTCAGCGGCAGGTTTCCTGGAATGCAAAATGCTGCACCGCGAAACAAATGAGCTGTCGCGTTTCCTTTAATTGTGGCCGTTCTTTTCTATAGGAGCCATACCCCGATTAATTATTTGCCGCCTCACTCCAAAACAAATCGCTGGCAGTATTTCCTTCAAGAGTCAAGTAGAATCCATGCCCTCGAGTAATTATTTGCCAGGCTCACTTGAAGATCAAATGCCTCACTCCAAACCAGACAACAGGCGCTATTTCCTCAAATAATGATCGCCGTCATTATGGACCCCATGGCATAATCATCTGCCAGATCCAATTGAATACAAAAGTACCTTTCTCCAAAACAGACGACAAGCGGTAATTCCCTCCATAGAACGCAAACGCCAAATAATCTGCGGCACCTCTGAATACACAACCTGCATTATTGATTATCGATCGCAAATGGCTGACTTAGTTTTATGATCCAATTAAAACCCATTTGCGAAATTAAACGCCGTACCCCAAATCTACACCCACTCACAAAAAAACAGAAAAATATTCTTCTATCTTTAACGGAAGACACCAGTGACGTTCTTATTGTGGCTGGGTAAGGCATCAGTGAACGGAGAGTCACCTTTTGACCCTTTACCTAAGACTGAAAACCATCAACTTGATCGCATTGCTTTCCTGCAAGAAAAGCGGGTTGTGCGACCGTTGACGAGAAGCATTCCGCGGCAGCCCCCAAAAAAGCCAGGGAGACAAGAGGACTTACGGAGTTGAGGGTGATGGTGGGCTCCATGTATGGCGCGCAAACGGGTCCATTCGCGGGAGCTGGATGCGGCGAGCGCAGTGAGCCCAAAATCCCGACGGCGACTGGGAGCTTCGTACCGTGACTCGCCCTCCCTCGCTCCCTCCCTCCCTCTCTCTCTTTCTTTGGTCGCAGCAGATTCCTCCTCTCTGTTTACCTCCCACCTCCCGCCTCCGTGTCTTCTTCATGCCTTCCCTTCGACGCCCACAGGCGCCACGGGGGAAAAGGTTCAGTTGTGTCTAATGAGCAACGAGGGCGCAAAGCAACTAAGACAGAAACGCCGGAAAGAATTTCTTCCGTTTCCCTGCTACAGCTCTCCAAAAAAAACAAAACTTCTTCCCCTGCGTTTCTAAGGAAGAAAAATAGCTTCGAGAGTATTTTGAGACAAAGTGCTTTTACAAAGTATAATTATGGTGCGTGATGTAGCATTGGTGTGTTGGATGCGTGCCCTGTAAGGGGCGTGGCTCAGCCAGTGATGTCAGGAGCTGTGAGTGAGTGGGTGCGAGTTGTGGCCTACAGCAGCTTCGTCTGAGTGTTCTCATTGCAAATTCTGATTCACATAGACTTCGAGTGTGCACAAGAGTGTACAGAACAAAAAATTGCAGCATTTGATTTGCAGTGTTACAATGAAATATAAAGAAAATCTACCACCCATCCAAATGCAGTGTTTGAAATATGAAAAGTTCGAAGTGCGGAAAAACTAATAAGGATTTATTTAAGGACGATTTTTGGCAGAAAAAAAATACAGTCAACCGATTAATCTTGAAAAATGTTAATGACTATAATGGCATTTATCATATCCCAGTGCATTTCAGTATGTGCGGCTTTGTTTTGTTGCGTTGGTCATTCAATGTAAAGCTTACCTCAAGGTCGTCCAGAGATCGGGCCAGGCTAAGACGCTTTGAAGACCGGCGTTTGGAGGCACGGAGGCCACCCAAGCCCCAAAACCTGGAGCCCTGTCAGAAGACAAATAATCATTATTTCTCTTAAATCAGCTTGGTTTCATACTGTACATGAACTGTTTTGCTGCCCACGTTGCTTTTCTCACTCCTAGTCTTCTATCCGTGCTAGCAAGTTTGAGTTCTTTCAGGTGTTTCAACCTTTGAAACGTAACATGAATTTTGACCCGTTGTGGTCTTAAACTTTTGGCCTGTCTGAAAAGTCGGTGGATATTTTTGATAAGAAGTTGTCAGTCCAATGGAGGAGAGTTACTCGAGTGAGACGCAAAATGGAAGGAGTGAGAAGAACGTTGAGAAATAATGACGTTGTACTGATGTACTTTAGGTTGAAGGTGTTTTCGACTCGATTTTCTAAAAGTGATATCGCATCAAAACATTCATCAAAAGGTCATTTTTTTTCAACGCAAAAGGCTCATTTTCTCAAGAAAGCTTCAGCAGATTTGTAAAACTACTCTGGTTGAAGAGGTCTTTCCAAACACACTGCATTTAGACGATTTATTTTTATTTTTAAAAAATACAGTCACATTACCAATGAGACGTTCAAAAAATGTTTCGGTAGTTTAAGCCAAAATAGTGTCATTACACACTATAATCACGTGAAAACATAGTTGTAAACACGTTATAGACGAATTTTAAATCAAAATGCGATGAATCAGATTACTAATATGAGCATCATTGCGTGCGGTGTTTTGCTAAATAGAGCCACAGCTACATCTTGTGGACATAAGTATAGTAACACTTTAGAAGCCTAATTTGACAACAAATGGTCAAACTATTACAAAGAAAAAGGAAAAGGCATTTTGTGAGCGAAATGAGCGTAAATCCGTCAGAATAAAGCCTTACAGTTCAATTATTCTAGGTATGGTTTTAACATTTCGCTGACAAAAGGCCAAAACCTCATGCGTCACATTTCGTTTTTTTTTTTTTTTTTTTAAACAAAACCTTTGCTATTGTTGAGGCCCCACGTGTGAGTTTTTTTTAAATAAATTATTGGACAATCGAAAGTGCTGGAATAGATTTTTTCTTGCGCGTTGGAATGTTAATGGTTGTTTACGAACTTATCCTTAGCGTGATCATTTTGGAGATACGAGGATTCTACCGGCGCTTGCTATTTGTATTTTTGTAAACGAATTTTTATGATTGGTCCTGTGCATTCGGTCGAATAGCTTGCTAACTCACATTTTTGCCACGCTCATTCTTCTGCTGGACAAACGCTTGGGTCCAATCATCTTTGGGGGGCATCATCAGGAGGATCTCTGCGGACCGATACCGGCCTGAGGAAACCTGGCCCATAGGGGGCGGCAGGTTTCGCGTGCCGGCCCCCAAACCGACCTCAGATAACCAGCTGTCATTGTTCCATGTCACCCGAGGCTGTGGATCAACACTGAGGGATTTGGGCCACTTTGGTTTGGAGAACCAGCGCTGGCTGCCCCGTAGAGGCTCTTCCGAGAGGCTGATTTTTTTATCCAAAGGGGCAAGAGGAGGCGGGGGCCTGAACTGGAACTTGAGCCGAGGTGGGGGTCTTCCGTAAAATTCAGTGAGAGAATCGGGCCCGGGTAGCGATTCTGAAAGGGAGTGTGCGCTGCCACTGTTCTCTGGATGATATATTTGGCCGGCGCTGTAGAGATTTCTCGGGATATGGTCTGGGGATGCGGGATTATCCCATGGACAGGTGGGGAGGAGGACCCCGGGGTGGTTTTGGATTACAGAGGGGAAATCCCTGGCGGCTCTCTCCTCAGGGGGCGAGGCGTTGTCAATGCCACTGTCTCCGTTACTACTGGTGCTACCTTGCTGGACATTCTCCTTGGCTTGCTGCTGAGCCTCCATGTCCAGTTTGACCCGTAGCCTTTCCACGGCGTCCCCCATGTCGCTGTACAGAACCGTGACAAAATGAAGGACATCCGGCGGAGCCTGGGGGAACTCCAGGCAACCCGAGGTGTCAGGATCGGGTGTGCAATCGAAACCGAAGCGCCCGGCGATGCCCGCGTGCTCCTCGTGGTTTTCCAACTCCGGGTCGATGAAGAAAACATGGCAGGATGCCCTCAGCGGAGCATCTTGCGGAACACAGCCGTCGATAATGTGCGCGGTGGTCACCAGGCAAAAAAAACGAGGGTCCTCAGCGCAAACAGCTCCTAGGACCAGGTTCTCGGTGGGAAAGGCCGCCAGGACAGCTCCCAAGTCGTCGCAAAGTCGGATGCAGTCAATCGTGATCTTCATCATGACCAGCGTGTGGGTGTCCTGCTCCGTGCCCAGCTGGCGTATTCGCTCTCGGATGGCGTTCAAGCCGTCTTCCTCCGATTGCGACGTATTTAAAATCAGTTCTGTGGAGCTCAGGTAGCCCACTACCAAGGTCAGGTTTAAAATACTCCAGTCTGGGTTAACGTCCTTCCCGTCTGTAAACATTGAGTGACGTTCGTCTTTTTGCTCCTGCGCGTTGGCGCACCGCTCTTTTGTCCACTGCGACATATCCGGTTCTGAAAGAGGTCTCTGCTTGCCAGACAGCACGCGGTGCCAGTTGTCCGAGTTGGGTGGGTCGTGCGAGATGGCGCGGATGACACCGGCCTTTTTGGGACTTATTAAGAACCTTTCATCGTGTAGGATGGGGTTCCCAATGACGCGACCTTCCGTGTGCACGACCAAGCGCAGCGGGCCGATGCAGCGCCCGATCATCTGCACCACCGTCTCGTGCAAAGCGGTGGACACGTCGGCTCCGTTGATGGCCATGATGCCGTCGCCTTGTTTGAGTCCCACCAAGTCGGCGGGGCTTCCCTCCAGGATGCTGCTCAACGAACATGGCCACTGTCCCGAGATGGTAAAGCCGTAGCCTGCCCGACCACGGTGGACCTCCACGCGCCGCAGCTCGCCAGTTGCTCGCAAATCCAGGCGCCTCCTTGCTCCCTCCGGTTGACCCTGAATCCTCATCTTGATTGCCAACACTATTGTGTTGTTGTCATACTGCGGTAACAACAAAAGACAAGGACAGTTAAAAGTTTGATGAAAATATCGTGATTGTAAAAGGAGCCTAGCGGTTCTTAACCGTTATGCACACACGTCGCAAACTATTAACATTGCATTTTTTTTCCAAATTTTGTAAATGCTGTTAATGGTGTAATGATTACTTTTTTTTCTTCCTTCAACCACCCAAATTGTTGTATCCATACGCATGTAGGCTAAATTTATTGACACCCGCAAAAAAAATTAAAAATGGTATTGTCTGTCAATGTAGTCCGTGACACGATGATGACACTTTAAGACGAAACAATTAACTCGTCTCTACCGCCATCTATTGTCTTGAGGTGAAACACAAGTCAACAAAGAATGTTCTGTTTGCTGACATAGCAACCAACGGAATGTTGCAAAAACCGAAGGAAAATCAATCTCATCAATCCTACAAAAAAAAGCATCTCAAAAATGGTAATTGTAATGGTTTTGTATGGTCCAAAATTTGGACAATGATTATTTTTGTACACAAAATCTCGCACATCCAGCCGCAATCACATAGACATTTCAGAAACGTTGCATTTTGAAATTTTACATGTTTTAATCATCCTATGTGGTGGATTTTCTTTTCCCATTGATTATTTTATGATATTATAAAAAAATGAAAGGGATTTCCATAAATTGTAAAATAATGCCACAAGGTTTAATCCTCACACAATACTAATTTAACTTGGAGAAACCATTGTAAATATTCCAAAATCCCCCCCCCCCCCCCCCCCCAAAAAAAAAAAAAACACCACCAGTCTAATACTTAGCCCAAACCGGATAAGTTTCTCTTAAAATCATTTCCTTAGGGAAACTTGTTCAAGTCACATTCATATTAGAACCACTAATAAATAATATCCTGTCGAAATGAGTAAATCGTAAGTAAATGATCCAAGCGTGTCTGGTTTGGGTGAGTTATTATCTGTCAAGGATAAACGCACAGAGAGCTTTTATGTCCTCCCCCAGAGCAAAGTGCCAGCTGGCTCTCCCCTTCAACAAAAAACATTTTAATGACAACCAGACGTTTGGTATTTGGCGATTTTTTTTTCTTTATGTCACGTTTGAAGTAAACCACAGGAAATGATGCCAGCCTTTACTGTATCGCGTTTTACACACCGCAGCCAAAGACACGCTACGACCGCAACTACTACAACTTTAATACGATCCTGTTACTAACTCTACCAAACTTTTTTATGTTTACCTTTTACGGCGTCGAAAGCTCCAAAAAACGTCCGCGCAGCTTTTAAATTTCACATTTTCGCCTCACGCGACGCCTTTTTACGAGGGCAGTTAGTCCAAACAATACATTTAAGGTCGTGATTTTAGTCTCCTGAATATGCGGCTGTGTCGTGAACGCACCACTTCTAGACGCGCACGCGCAGGTCTGCTTGAACAAAGCGACATTGTTAGTAACCATGACAACGTAACGTCTACGCCTCGAACGGTCCGCCTCTTCCTCATAGTTTGGCCAATCGCCGTCACGCTCACTATTCAAAAAGTTAGGTGTGATCCTATTGGCTGGTGCGCTAGGCGATTGGAAGCGATCCAAAATTTATAAACAAACAGTTTAAAATACATTTTAAATTGGAGACATATTGAGAAAATACATACAAAAACATGTTAGACGTGTTTTTCTAGTTAATGTTTGATTGTCTTTGGCTCTCATCTAAGATACTTATTTTAATAAGGCAAACTATTACATATGGGGTTAAAAAAAATCGAGCAAAAAATTCGTGGCGTTCTCAAATGATTTATCCGTTAAACAAATTAAATCTGATAAAAATGAACAAATATAATATATATATATAATCATAATAAATAGCAAATATCTAATTTGGTTAAGTAAACATGATTTTACCAAATTTAAAAGTCATGTCTTTGGCACAGTTTTTTTCCTGACAAAAGGGTTCATTCATTTAGCAATGAGTAAACACATACAATATTAATTTAGACATTTATATTTTCATGTATTTTAAACTGAAAAATATACTTGATTAAAAAACTCCTGGCAACATCTTCAAAATTATTATTTTTGATCATTATTATTCATGTTTGATTGTTATTCCGATACAGCCCAGCACTTAGTGTTTTTTTTTTGTTTGTTTGTATGTTTTATAAACAAAGTTGAGTTGTAATTTGCTGACGTGTTCCCAAGTCTTGCTGTAAACATTACAACTCAGGTCAAGGTACTCCAACGGCCCATTTTAAGTTTGGGCAAACACGGAGCCTTATCAGGCCACAAAAAATGGCTTTGAGAACACACAAATAAAACATACATACACACAGCTCTACGATGTCAAACTCCTAAATTTAATTGTACAGCAATGTAAATTTTTTACATGTGTATATTATGGTTGCAGTGATACTAAGCAAGTAAAAAAAAAAAACATAACAATGCTAATACTGTACAACAAAATTATGAGGATGCTACATTGTAATTTCCAATTTGGTTCCTCCCAGTCGTGGAGGGTGGCAGAATCATCTTCTCCAGAAGGTTCATCATGCGCTCCTGCAGCTGCATACTTTGAACTTGAAGCAGGTTTTGCTGGTGCAGAGCCCGTCGGACCTCCCTGCACGTATCCTCAATGGCTTGGTTGGAGCGCTTTTGCTGCCGCAACATGGCCTGCATCAGTTGTAGCTTCTTCCGCTTCAGATGATGCTGTCTTTTTATGCTCTTTTGCTTGCTTGAAACCGGATGGGAGCTGAGAAGAAGATATAAGGACGATCAGATTTATGACTCAAATTGTCTTGGATGCAAATGATTGATTGATGTTTAAAATATTGTGTTGTTTGAAATGTTTAAAACATTTTGAGATTCTCAATATTCAGAATTTCAAATTAGCAACAGTCAGATTGCTGCAACTTTGTCAGTTTTTGAGCTGCTGCCATGCATCTTTCATACATTTTCTGTCGCTGCTTATCCTCATTAGGGTCACAGGCCTGCTGGTGCCTATCCCAGCTGTTTATGTGCATTAGGCGGGGGACTCCCTGAACTGGTTGCCAGCCAATTGCAGGGCATACAGACACATACCCAAACACACATAAGGACGATTTAGAGTGTCCAATTCACTTGCCCTGCATGTTTTTTTAGAATGTGGGAGGAAGTCAGATGGCCCGAAGAGAAAGCACACAGGCCCAGGGAAAACGTGCAAACTCCACGCAGGAAGGCCTGAGCGAGGCGGCTTTGAACTCTAGTCCCGGAATGTGCTAACCACCGAGCTGCCCCTCCATATATCATATATCATTTTAAATTAAATTAAGTCTAGAATTGGAATATATCACTACCTCAATTTTTGGAGACAAGCTTTATTTTGTGAAAACACATCACACGCACCTGTATATTTCGCTAGACACATTGTTTGTCTTTCTTGCTAGCTTGCGAAGTAGCTACTGTAGCTTTCCAATGAACTACAATGTCCATTGTTCTTGCTATCTATCTATCTATCTATCTATCTATCTATCTATCTATCTATCTATCTATCTATCTATCTATCTATCTATCTATCTATCTATCTATCCATCCATCCATCCATCCATCCATCCATCCATCCATCCATCCACCCACCCACCCATCCATCCATCCATCCATCCATCCATCCATCCATCCATCCATCCATCTGTCTATCTAAGACAGAAAGTTTTCATCAGTTTCTGTGGCAAATTGTTCTTAGTTATGGTAAATTTTCAAAGTTAATTGTGTTGGTTCGTGATTTCATGTCACGCTTGGTGCCATTGTACATGACGGCATCCAGACTTTGTTTCCTGAAACTTAAGTTGAGATGATATTGAAGGCTCTTTTTTTTTTTTTCTATTCCGGTGAAGTGTTGGGCAAGTGGAAGTGCACGCGACATCACGGTGACTTGGTGTTTACCTGGAGCCTTGCGTGCGCTCACTGTCAGAGCTCCAAGAGTCCAACTCTTGCTTGACCTCCATCTCGTCCGAGGAGCCCGTGTACTCGGGCAGGAAGCCCATCAGCTCCTCCTCCGGCTGAGCCAATGGGGTGTCGGCGCCCTGGGTGGAAGTCCCGGCGCTCGCCGAAGCCTTGGAGAGGCCCCCCTCCAAAGGCTTGGAGAGGATCTTCTCGATGGCCGTGTAATACGGCCAGTCGGGCGTCTCGCCGCTTTCCGTGGCGTTTGATTTAAGTCGCCTGTTTCAGAATAAAAAGAAAGACCAATGAGCGCAACATTTGTGCGCCGGCGTGGAGAAGTTTGCGATGGACTGGCCTGTATTGGAAGGACATGTTTGTGATCTTCATCTTGATCTCCTCTTTGAAACGTTGCTCGCCGGTCAGCTGGAAGAAACGCTGCGACATCCTCTCGTAAACCTTGGCGTTCCTCTTGCTGGTTTTCAGCTCGTTGTGGTTCTCCTCCCAAACGCAGAGCAGGGCCTTCATTTCGCCGTCGGTCCAGTTGGGGGCCCGCCGGTGCTTCTCGCCCTGCGGGGGTGGAACGAGATAGCCAAAGTCATCTCCCGCTGCCATTTTCCCCCCTAAAAGGGTCTTAGCTTTGAAAGGCTTTTACGCTTGCTTGTGGTGCAGTGAGCCTCGGAGGCTGCGAGTGGCGATGCGCACGCCAAGGCCTGCCTTTGCACCTCCCCTTCCTGAAAGAGCACTCAAAATGGGGCCTAAAGCTGGAGAGGAATCTGGTTAAAAGCTTTTAGCGCTGATGATGTCACAGTTGCCCCGGCGACGGACCGAGGGAGGCCCCCTTTTTATTTTTTTATCTTCACTCTAGCCACTCCCACCTTCCCCACCCCCTCCGTTCAGTCTTCCTTCCTGCTGCTGCTGCGGACATAAAAAGCTTTTAGCTGAAAGGCAGCAGTGTGAGCAGGCGCCATTGCTGAAATGCGAGAGGCGGGCGGGCGGGGGGAGGGGAGGAGTGAGCCCAGACTGCCTTTTGTTTCCTTGACGACCGGGTGAGCCCAGATCGGGCTGTCTTTAAAAGCTTTTGTCGAATTACTTCACCCTCATTCCTTCCTTATCCAGGGGTCAAATAGAAACTCCTGTAGCATTGTGACATTTGTAACGTTTTCTTTTTCAGAATTCATCTTACAGGAGCAAAGCCTTTAAAAAAACACAAAATCCAAACAAAAAGTGTATTCCTTTGAGAATATATTGTATTAAAGTACAGTAGTTCTTAATCTTTTTTCAATGGTGTGACCCCAAATCAGCACAGAGCAATTTTGGCTGGAAAAAAAATCGTTGTCTGATTTGTTTAACCTAAAAACTATATTTCAAGTGGTATCTCAATGCGTATTTTATTTTGAAACTCCAGAAGAGAGATGTTGTAACATCCATCCATCTATTTTCTAAAGCCGATTATCCTCACAAGGGTCGCAGGCTTGCTGGTGCCTATGCCAGCAGGCTTCGGGCAGTAGCCGAGGGACACCCTGAATAGACACGCACACAATTTAGCAATACGTTACTACATGTTCCAATTACTTTGCTCTTAATTTAAAAAGAAAGCTATACCATTCCAGTTATAACTTGCTGAGAACCAATGCTGGAGTCCAGTGTTCTGTGTTTTTTTTTTTTTATTTGTTATCCTTTTGATTAGAGAATAAAGGCATATATATATATATATATATATATATATATATATATATATATATATATATATATATATATATATATATATATATATATATATATATATATATATATATATTGTTGTTAAATTGTGACTTTCTTCCCTCATTCTTAACATTAAAGTCAGTGTATCAATAATATAGTCGTAGTCTATGTTGCAAAACATATATATTCATTGAAAACAACATTATAAGGTGCAATTTGTAAAAAGCGCTTATTTTTAGCCACAAATTTCATGGCCATGCCAACATGCCATCAATTCATAAATTACCTACCAAAGAAATTTACCTTTAAGACTGAAAGTAAGGAAAAATAACACTGAAAATATGACAAGTGGCACACTAATCTACCCAAAAGACAAAAAAAGGATGGGACAACTAGCTAACTTCTCTTTCTTTTCTTTTTCAGGGTTTAAAGTGGAAGTAATCCAGACTGTTAATCCATGGGACAGACTAATCTACAGATAAACCAGTTTGACGCAGCTCAGGTTCTTCATGTCATTCACGGTTAGTTATATATATATATATATATATATATATATATATATATATATATATATATATATATACAGATATAGATAGAGACATTATATAGGATTTAAGTGTTTTGAGGCTATTAAGACATACATAATACAAAGCAAACTCAGTTGTTTTGTATTTCTTTTTATATTAACAATTCAATGTGTTACATTTAATGATGTCTTCTATTAACACAAACAGAAGCGAATAAAAAACAAACTTTAATGCAAATTTGTGCACATAAATAACAGATACATACAAGGTGCATACAGTACATCCTTACATAAAATATAAATGTTTTAGTAATTACACCATTTCATAGCAAAAATTGATAACATAACAAGAACGATGCATAAATAACTAAGAAATGTCTCCCTGTACCTAAAATAACGCAAATAAATATAAAACCAAGTCAACTCCAAATACGAACACGTCAGCTGAAAAATGCAAAGTAGTTGCCGAAAAGTAACACTAGAGGTCAGCAAAGGTCCGTGCTCAAATGAAGTCGCCTGGTTGGCGTTTCCATTCTTGCTTTAATGTCATACCGAAATAACTTAACACTGACTTGTATTGGATTTGCACAGTGATGTCAAAACGCAATTTCGCATGTCATGCAGCCGATCGCGGTTGATTTTTTTTTCTTGCTCTTCCTTTAAGACCGGTGTGGGGACATCCTCAGAGCACCATTGTGAATTCATGGGAAATAAAACATGTTACATATTAATAAAAAATGATTTGAAGTGGGTAGATGTTTGTTCAAAGCTTGAAACATGTTTTGAAATCTGAAACTGTTAAAAACTAGATGAGAACTAAAACAGGCAAAGGAAAAAAAATGGATAACTACAACAAAAACGTATGACTGATGAACTGAAGATGTTTCATGTTTATTTGGGGGGGGGGGTTATATGACATCATTCCTTTCGGAGCCTGGAAACAAGTGCATGACCAGTTTCCATGTAAACGTGGAGACGGATGCACTCTGGGCACAATGAAGCAAACATTTCATATACGGCTTTTGAGGCAACGCTGAGATCGATAGCGACCCCCCCACACACACGCACCTCCGCTTGAAGGTAAAGATCCTAACCTCCCCCAAAGATGCTCCTGGTTTTGGCTCATTCTCGGGGAAGACATTCGTCCTCTGTGATACCCTGAGCCTTGAGCTCCTCCAGAACGTTGTCCAGGTGGCCCGGGTCGGGGTAGCCGTGACCCGTCAGGTTGGAGCCGAACTCTGTCTTGTGGTGCACCTCGTTCCAGATGACCGTGTCCGACTCGCCGGTGGTGCTGGATGTGCCCACGGAGAATATGAGGTGGCGGTCCCATGCCACCAGGAGCAGCCTCAGAACCTGAACAAGTAAGACCGTCTTAGATTTCTTGAAGTTTTAACGGTCGCAAAGCGCTTAAAATTACATTCAAATTACAGTAGCCGGTTGGTTTTCTAAAATGAAGATTGTGGTTTGTTTACACAATGCAATGGTTTTTTTTTTAAACTCTGAATTCCGAAGACAATTTTTTTTTTCTAGTTTTTAAGTATACAGACATTAAATCCCAGTTACTTATTTGGATCATTTTTCCACGGCTTTCAAATTTTTGGTTAGAGGAGAATGTCAGAATGGGTGGCGCTTAATTACTGTAAACACTACAGTAATCAATCACTTCATCCATTGAAGTAATTACAGTACATATATCAATTACTTGAATAGGTAATTGAGTATTGAAGTAATCAATTATTTGATTATTTTAGTACTGTACTTGAATGCTTGAAAAGAAATGGATTGGTTCAATAAATACAACCTAAAGTAATTAATTACCTTAGAACTTAAATTTCGAAAGTAACCATAAATTATAACATTATAATCATAAATTATAAATAATAACTTAGTCAGGAACTCTAGTCGTTACAGTTTAGGATTACGATTAGATTTCAAAATGCAACCATTCTGACACTTCTATTTGATTTGAACTGGATGTGCGAGAATTTGTGTACCAAAATAATCATGATCCAAATTTTGGACCATATAAAAGCATTATAATTACAGTTTTTGATATGCATTTTAACAGGATTTATGACATTGTTTTTCCCGCGATTTTTCCAACATTCTGTTGAGCTGCAGTCAAAACTATGTAAGCAAACTGGAAATTCTTTGTTGACTTGTGTTTCACCTCAAGACAGTAGGTGGCGGTAGAGACCAGGTAATGGCTCCTACATTTGTATGGATAGAAGTGATGCCACTGAACAAATTGAGTGGTTGAAGGAAAAAAAATATTCGTAAATAACTTTAATTATTACGTCTTTAAAAGCATTTACAAAACTAGGAAAAATTGCGAAATGTGTTGACAAGGGTTGAATCAGAAGAATTTTAAGTTGGCCCTCCCTCCTTTTTTCTGCATGTGGCCTTCGGATGAAAAAGTCGAAATTAAAAGTTCAAATAAAAAAAATTCTAGATCAATACGCTTTCTGTTACATCCCAACCGCTGACGTCACAAGAACCATTGTGAAGCTTTTTCCTCGACGAGACCGCAGAGCAAACCCCGGGCCTCGTCTAGGAATTTACAACGCTACCTTTCGGCCTTTGTCGCTATCCGGGAGGTAGCAGTGTCTCGGGAATCCGCGGGCTGTGAAGGGTTTGCCGGGGTTCGGGTGCTCCAGGCCCTAAAGAGCGACACCTCGGTGACCTCAACGTATACATCGAGACGTACAAGAAGCTTGACAAAATACAACGACGGCTCTACCTGAATGCCGGGTGGAATGTTGTAAATGATGCGGATGGTTTTGCAATCGGGGTGTCCGGGCAGCGAGTGGGGGATGACGTGGTACTCCATCTTGCCGGGCGGCTGGTTCCCGGTTTTGACGCCGTATATGGTTTTGCACGTGGGGCACTGCAGGCTGCCGTCCTTGTTGCCGTTGTTGTACATGGCCACCAGGCACTGAAGGTGATACTGGTGGCCGCATTGCGCCAGGCGACCCACCGACTCGGCGCGGGAAATACCACCCACGCCGGGGCCTTTATAACCCGAAGGGCCCGAAAGGACTTCCATGCAGATGGTGCAGTCCTGCGCGAACATTGCACAATTTTTTTGGTTTAAATAACATTTTTGGAAACATAGCAAATATTTTTTTCCACTTGACAAAATACCTCTTCAGGGGGATTGCGGACTTTTTGAAGGTATCTCTTCACCACCTCCTCAGGGGTCCTGCCTATACGAGAAAACAGAATGTGAGACCTTTCTACACGCTTTCTGAGCATGTTTTTTTTTTTTTTTTTTAATTTCTCTCCCTGTCGCTTTTCGGACCTTTTCGGGCCTGCTTCTTGGTGGTCTTGCGACAGCAGTGGCCCAGACCCGGCACGGGTTTGATGTCGCTTTTGCTGACCGGCGGTGGATGGAGTACCAGCTTGGGAGGACGGGTCAAGCAAACAGGAAGGCCCGCTGCACTCATGAGGATGCCGGTAATGCCTGAAAAGACAAGATGCAAAAAGTCAATTGAAAAGTATATGTGATTTCTTTTTGCCATCAACGTTAATAATAAGAAATAATCATATTAATATATCCATTTTCTATAGCTGCTTATCCTCACTAAGGTCTCAGGCTTGCTGGTGTCTCCCATCTGTTTTCAGGCAGTAGGCGGGGGGCAGCCAATTGCAGAAAATTAATATAGATGTTAAAAAATATATATATCAATTATTACCTTTCAAAGCGCATTTTGCTACTCGACTGAAATTTCCATCACGTGAGCTTTTTATTTCCGTAACTTTGTGACAATTCTTTTCTTTTTTTTGCAAGAATAAATGTTCATCTTGAGAACAGAACAGGATTTTGTCAGGATAAAAAAATCATAATGTTAGGAGAGTAAAGTCATATGTTTCCAAGATGAAGTAGTATAATATCAATCAAAATGTTATAAATAAAGAGATAAAATAAAATAACAGTAAATAACTTCTACCATAGGGGCACACCTTTTATCCTGGAAAAGACATTTAAAAAAATGAAATAAATGCTTTTAAATTTAGCTTCAATTTGAGTTTAATTTTCAAACCTAGGTGACACATCCCAATCATATCACAACTTTTAATTGGCCAAAATGCTTTCATTTTTGGAATATTTTTTGGAACTTGTGTACATGCAAGTCAATACCCTAATGGCCTCATGGGAAAAATGCTCCAATTTTAGAAGCAGTACGACCTAACATATTTGCATATACTTTTGGACGGGTTTTCCTGTCAAAAATGTTGACCGGCTGTGTAACTTGTTGTAATGTTGGTGAAAATGCTCACCAGCCAGGGCGGGGTGCACAGGGCTGGATCCATTCAGGTTCTTGACAGGAACCGTCGGCACCCTGCAACACAAAGGTGACATCCATTGATACGTGAAGGGTCAGCATTAAGGCGCTAAGATCCGATCAGTCTGGTGTCAACAGGTGCTGTGTGAGTACACAGCATATGTCAAGTTCAAGCCCGCGTCAGCAGGTTAAGGCGCTTTTGCATAGTCATGGTCTGCAGAGGGGCGTTGCAAAACACCATTGCTTTTTTTCTTTTTTTTTTTTGGGGGGGGGGCTGATCTTGAGCTTTCATTTAACCCCTGGGTGCTCAGGGATTAATCACTAGCCTGGCCTTATTGTCACCCAACTTGGGCTGACTTTCAAAGGCATCCGCCCTATCCATACATATAATTTTGGGGGGGAGGAGCAATGCTACGTTTATGTACAAAAATTGTAAAAATAAGAAAAGTAACTACGCTGTATATTTATATACGGATGAAATTGGAATGGTGATATTATGACATGATAAGATTGACGTTTGAAGATCTTTGCATAATTGGAGTCCAGGATAAGCCACTCAATGAAGTCATTGAAAGGATTGCAAATGTCATAAGTCGGCCACCAGTGCCACCTGGTGGTTTTGGGGAATGAACGCAGAAATTATTCTGTCTATTCTGTTCACGAGTTGCCATTAGAAGGATTATTGCAAAAATCGTGGGAAATGCATGATAAAACATCAGGTTTTCAATATGTCCAAAATTGACAATAGTTCAAATTTTGAATGGCAATAAATGAGCCTGACATGGGCTAAATTTGAGACCTGTAGGATGTACCTCTCGACCTCCTGTTTGCAAGCATTCAGAATGGCTGGCAGTGTAGCATATTGGAATATTTTTTTGTATGTTTTTCCTTTGATATCACACATAAAACACATGAAAAAAAAAAAAAACGAGTTGGCATGAAATTTCCCCAGGCACGACTCCATTTGTTTTGTCACCAATCTATTTAACTCTTGAGCTAGCTTAGCCCTGCTATCACAAAATGTGCCATTTGCGCCAAGCTATCATGTTTGCATCATGTTAAAACAGAATTGACAAACTAAAAAAAACGTCAAAAAATGTAGCTCGCCATGCATTCGCCAAATCAGACAAAGCCGAAACAATGTTTTACAAAAATAGAATCGGTGTTCACATCACTCATTTTGTTTGTACATCTTGTTCATACTTTTAATGCATGAAACAAACAAAAAATAGGTCGCTACATCTATCTTTCGTTTGGTTGTCTGAATAATCATAATATCGAACAAAGTAAAACTTTTAACGCATTCAACTCCAAAGACAAAACTTAAGTTTTTTTTAAGCATCCGTAGATTGAATCATTGGTACTTATTTTGACCTTTTTCCATTTTTTTTTTTCAAATGTCTGTTTAATGGAGTGTGTAAAAATGGCTGGCACTAAATTAAATACTGAAGTAATCAATTTCGTCATACATAAAATTAATTCTTAACCCGCCAACCATGTTTGGATCCTCTTTTAGAAAAATACATTTATAAATCCCAGGAATTTAACGTCAGGACTCCTCAAAGATGGAAAAATATGTCTTTGGGATTGAATAAGTGACTTGAGGAAAAGCCACTTGTATGACTTTTTCTCATGTATGAATTGCTAAACAATAGTCTAAGTGCGATAAAATAAATGGGCAACGAATTATGCATAAAGCATTCTTGTCAAGATATTCAAGTGTGTTCATTACAGCCAAGTTTTCTTCAGACATAAAAAACAGTCAACTCGAGCTTTTACACAAGAAGCAACACATTAGTTATGTTTGATACTTACGGCCGGCCACTTTTGATCACGGTCATCGCCGATAATATTTCGATAATCCAGAAGAGAAAAAAATGCTCGTGCTCCGTCGCTCCACTTGAACGACAACGTGACTTGTTGCGCCGCGTCTCGCTCTTTTATAGTGCTAATCCGCCTGTTCCCATCTGGTGACTTAACTCGGGTTGTAGGCCATTCGGTCGTCACATCAAGGATTACCCACGAGGCCATAAGGAAGCTTATTTGGGCAGCATAGGGCACCCATCTTTCCTGAAACAAACTTTCACACAGTTTGCCTAATCTGAAATTGGATTGTAGCATTTGTGACTCTGGGATAACCAACATAATCCCCCCCCCCCCCCCCCCCCCCTCCCAGTTTTTTGCTTTTTTTTTTGCGTGAAGATTTTAATTTGATGTGTTCTCAATGCCATATACTCATTTTTATTGTATTTTATTTTTTATACATTTTTGGTAACATTTTTTTAAAGCGTTTACCAGTCAAACGTTTGGAAATAATGTGGAACTAAAATGGTGTCAAACAAAACAAATAAAAACGATCAAGCTCCTGAAAATGCGCAACGGTGAACTAAAAGTCATTTCAAGTCAGAAAGCATCATCCACATCATAAAGCTGACTGAGAAGATTATTTGGAAAGGTATGAATTTAAATTCTAAAACATTATCTTGAATAATACTTTTGAGGGAGGCTTACCAAAAAATTCCGTTCATATGTCATCTTATTGTTGAGGATTTACGTATTAACCTCCAATTCAGGAAATGGGAATTTAAAAAAACAAAAAAACAAAACACTGACTGAAGGATAAAGAGCAAAGAGAATGGATGGGTGGATGAAAAAAAGGCATAGGACAATATCAGAATTTGATAACCTTAGGTAAAATTACTAAATTAATAAAAATAATACTATATATATATATATATATATATATATATATATATATATATATATATATATATATATATATATATATATATATATATATAAATAAATAAATAACAAATACGGCATTTGTTACAATAACAAATCACAATATATTGCTGTTACGGTTATCGCCCCAGGAAAATAATCATAATTAGAGCATGTTCCCAAACCTTTGACTCATACTGCGTTCGGATTTGGGCGATACGATTTTGGATTCTGTTAAATGACAAACAAAACCATTTTCCAGCATTTTATTGCTCACTGTGGCGGCTATTCCAAACCGACCGCATTTTCCTACAAATCTCTTCCTTCGGCCTCAAAAGTGAAACACCTCTCAAGGTCCGAGTAAATAATCAAACATTAGGCTGGTGTACTTCCTGTTCTGGTCAATGTGATGACACTCTCCCTGTGGCTCTAGCGGTTTGTTTACTAACAAGCAAGGAGAAGCATGTCAGCAAGTCACGTTTCTTGGATTGCGGCTAATCTCCCTGCATTAGGCCAACTTCCATCTGGGACTGAGAAACCTTCCGTACATGAGCAAGCTTTAAAGGAAATCGTTACAAATATACATTAGGACTGGGTCATAAATCAAATCAAATCGATTCAATTTATCGTTTTAAAAATCAACAATTTGAAAAATTTGTTAAATTGTAGAGGCGGCAGAAAACTGGATGGTTTACAAGACGTGTTTACAGGAGTTACTAAATACTTAATTGTGGCATTTAATCAAAAAATGGAACAACCACATCTCGACCTGTTTTTTTTCCAGGCTTATGCTATAGCCCTCGCTAGCGAAAATGAAAGAAGACTTTTTTTCCCCTCCTCGTCCCTTTTGTTTTTCCTTTTTTATCTAAGATCTCGAGAGGCTTTGCCGTCTTGTATTCTCCTGTTATTGTTTTTGTGCGTTTCTTGGATGCGTCGAGCCTGTTAAACTGATTATTATTGCCTTGTACTTGCAGGTGTAATGATAATAAATCTATTCGACATGTATCCCCACCCCCTCCCAAGTAATCCTAACTAACTAGCATACCATGTGACCGACATAAGGTAATCAAATCAAGACCTTTTTCCCCTTTGCGCTCTTGACCAGATAATCAGTGAGCAACAGGTGGAGCTCTGGGTGGATTTCAATCAGAAGGGCTCTTGATTTTCTGACGTGGGTGCCAGCAGGCTCCCCCATCTGCCGGACGCACTCTCACCTGACAACCCGTTTATCCGATGCAACGCGTCGATGACGTTTACTCACCCCGAGGCGATGAGGGCGCGGGACTGAGCCACGGCGAGACGCTGCAGGGCCGGTCGGCTCAGCCCCGCCAGGCCGGACCGCGGCGGCAGAGACGTAGACAGGGGACCCAGAACACGTGCGGAAGGCGAGGGCGCGCAGGCCGAGGCCAGAGCCGAGCCTGGGGCGGGCGCCGCCAAAGTTGAGCAGGGCGGCGGGGCGGAAGGACGAGGCAGGGTTGCCAGAGGAGGCGGCGGCGGAGGGGGGAGCGACGGGGGCGGGGGGCGGCCGGAGTTAAGTGACAAGGCGGCGGTGGCCGAGCTGAGGAAGGAAAGCGAATGTGCGAAGGCTCCGCCAGTGCACGGAGCGCCGCCCGTCGCCCCGACCGCGGACGTCCTGTGTGGGGAAAGCGACCGTGAGATGGAGGGCAACCGTGGGAGGGTCAGTGACAAAGCCCCTGCGGGGATCAGGTGGCTGCCAAGTTTGGGACTGGGCGGTTTTGTCTGCGGCGCTCTCCGGCCCAGAGTTTGAGCGCTGGACACGGTGCCCACCTTGACACTGAGCAGCAGCATGCACTGCTGGCAGGCACACGGCGCCCCCAAAGAGGTGACGGCCGAAGCGGGGAGTGCCCCGCTGGGGTACGCGCTCCCGTTGCCCCCCCCGGCACCGCCCATCCTCATTCCCACGCCCGCCGCAGAAACGTCCAAAGGTCCTCCAGGTTGGGACGCGGGCGTCCAGGCCTGTTGAGATTTGGGCAGGGGCCCCGATACCAAGGGGTACGCCAAATCGGCGCGCCGTTGAATGCGGCGGCAGCGCTGCGTCTGCCCGTTGATTTGGGTCATGCTTCCAAAGTCGATGAGGTAGCAGAAACCCAGCGGCGCTAGGTCCAGCCAGGGCTGCTGGCGGTCACGCGCCGCCTGGATGGCGATGCCGACTTCCGTGTCGTACGCCGTCCAGCTGCCCACGTCGTTTTCCCACTCCCACAGCCATCCCTGGCCGGGCGCCGAGGTGGGCTCGTAGAAGCTGCGGCGGACCGCTCGAAGGGTGCCTGGGGAAAGGCAAACGGGCAGCATCAATAGCCGGACAATAGCATCTAGCGATACCGTCAAGTACTTTCGTGGTTCTCAATGGATGCGCAATACCAGCACTCAACTCTTGTCAGTGATAACACGTAACGATACCGCTGGTATTTCAGCTACACAAAAGAAAATCCCAAGAAATACAAAACATCATTAAAAAAAGACCCATCTACTCCAATATCATGGCATTAATGGCAGAAATTAATTTTCTTGGCCGATACTAGTATACTCCTTGTATACTACTAGATTCTTTGACATGAGGCCCATACCAAGACTTATACTCGCCCTTCCGATATTTTGAGATAATGTATCTGAAGGCACTTTTTTTTTTAGATTTTAACAAGGTTTCTGCAGACATCAGCAAATCCAATTCATTGCTGTGATAGAACAGCAAACTTTTCATTTCAAATTGAGAGCAAATTACCCAGCACATGAGACAACCTATTGCAAATTTGTGTAACAGTGACTCCTTTGTGAAATATAGTAAGCCTTTTTTGTTGAATGTTATATGGCTACGCATTATTATTACTGACGCAGTTTCCGGGCAGACGAGCCAAAAATAAAACAGACGTCTCACAGTCTGTCTTCCGAAGCAGTTGAATAAAATATGGCTAAAGATACCACAACAAATGTAGTGCCAAAGTCTAATTAATCGGCACTTACTTTAAGTCCCCCCCCACCAAAAACACTTCATCCTGAGTTAATAATTAACTAAAAAAAAAATCCACAGGAGTACATAATTGAAAAACGGTTGAGAATCCCTGCTTCAAATATCGAAAATTTCATTTCACTCAATGACAAAACATTGTGAACAAAACGTTTCATTATTTTCGGAGGATGATGATCTTTTACTGTGTAGTGCCAACTACTGCTGAGGACTACTTCCTTGATGTCAGATTTTCTTTCCCTTGAGTATCAGTGATGAGTATCAGCTCCCCCCATGAGTACATGACAGCTAAAAATAAGGAAGATATTGGCTTGATAATGATAATTGGTATCTGCACTTGCCCAATCCTAAACTAAACTTGTAGAATTTGCATCTTAATTGCTCCACGGTGCCATTTGCAAAGAGGTTTGTGCATATACAAACAGAAATGCACAGCATGTCACGGCAACTCGCTATAAGGGTCAGTCGTATCTCAAGGCAACACTGCAATACATCTTGAGGCGGAAATGTCAAAAAATCTGTAAGTGATGCGTTATTATTATTAATTGTGGCGCTTGACCCGTTCCACAATCCTGCGTTTTACACAGAACACGGGAAAGGCGCCGGCTAGGAGTGACGAGCTCGTATTTTGCCAGGATTGAATAGTCCCCCTGCAATCAACTAGTTCCTCTGCCGATAATCCATGCGCTTTGTCTCTCGATTTTGTACGCCCACCGCGTTCCATTACTCCCGGACTAGTTGCACACCAAAGCAAAAACATGACGAGACGTCATTTTGCGCCAGAACGAAAAGCATGCGACTCCGGAGCGGGCCGCTCACCCACCCGTGTCCTGGCGGAACTGGTGCATGGACTGCAGGTCGATGATATAGGGCGCCAGGCGAGAGTCCACCTGGCCGAGGACCACGCTAGCGCAGCGCGGCTCGCTCCGGATGACCGCCTCGATGTGGTGACAAACCGCCGGACTGTAGGGCCGCCAGCGGCCGTGTTCGTTCAGCCATTCCCACACGACCACGGCGGACGCGAGCAACATCCTCCGACATCAATCGCGACTACGCGCCGACCTCCATCTTGCTGTGTTGACGTTGTGCCTGTGCGGTTTTTTGCAACATGATCGGCACAGATGCAAGTCGTACCTGCCGCGTTTGTAGTTCCGGGTGTGCAGCAGCAACTGGTCCACCTTCCGTTACCACTCCCCACCGACACCCACCAATCCGTAAAAAAAATATGATAATGACGTAATTTAATTAAAACACATGCAGATGAGCGGCGTCTTGCAAAATCGAACCGGTTTTGTGTATGACGGTTAATCCTTCGACAACCAATCAAAATGGAGAAAAGTGTCCTTTTTTCAAATCACCATAAAACTACTTGAATTGAACCAAAAGCGTGTTTTCAAATCACGTGTTACTCGTGTAATTTTAAGCAGCAGTTTAAAAAAAAAATGAGATGCCGGGGATTGAACCCGGGACCTCATACATGCGAAGCATGCGCTCTACCACTGAGCTACATCCCCCAGTACGTGTAAAAGCGGCCCGGCTTAAGTATTTATAGTATTATTTGCTCCTGTTGTGCTGAACGATTACTGTTTTGTTTGTAATACGAAATAAGGATTTTTTTTTTGTCTCAGAATAAAAATGATTTCCTGATTGAGATCTGCACGTAAACGCTAGGAATAGCCCACGTATTTCGCTGTTTTTGGTAGGAAAAAAGTTACTATTTTTTCTGTAATCCAGTTCATGACTCATTTCATTTTCATACACCACTAATACAATCGTTATTTTAAAAATAAAATACAGCTGTCGTCTGCATCCATGCAATGGCTGTCAGTGATTAGAAAAAACATCATTAGCTGAGGATATTTGAAGAAATTTGTATCGCCTCGGCCATTTTAGGAAGTATATCCGAGTTCTGGTTTCTCTTGGAGAAAGTCAAGATGATAGAATTTAAAGGAGGCATTTATTCGAGGCATGACATTCATTAAATATTGAACAGAAACTAAAATCTCTGAGACTCTTGTGTTATCCCTTTGCCGTCCTCTTCAGACCACATGACAGTACCGGAAAAGGGATTTAAATTGACAAACACATCAGTCTCCCTTGACTCCACTTCTGTCTCCTGCTCTCTCTTTGCCTTGGTAGTCCACCCCTGTGGTTTGCCATCTTCACCTTCACTGGGCTGGCTCCCGCTGCTCGATGTACTGCTACTACGCCGTTGCTCTCGTGCGGGCTCTTCCCGAAAATCCCGCATTTCTTCCCCGTCCTCGTAAGTGTTGCCGCGGGGCCACAGTTGGACCCCCAGGCGGGTCCCCAGGACAGCCGCCGCCCTTCTGGCGCGGTCCCGGAGCCCTCCGTCCTTATAGACGACACGGCGAAACGTGTATTCCCCGTTGGTTTGCCTGTTCAACTCCCTGTACAGGACGATGAGCAGTATGAACAGGCCGAGGAAGATGAAAAAGAGCAAGATAATAGTCGAGGTGGAATCAGCCATGCCTGGGGGGGACAACAGTCTCAGTCTTCATATTATTTGTTGGACAACAACAAACTGTACCTCTTTCGTCGAAACATATCATAATTTTGCAGGTTATTCTTGGGGGAGGGGGGTAATCACACATTTCAGTGTGATTAAACTGATATTTTATATCCCGCTTAGACCCCGCATATTCATTTGTGTCCACTGTTGTGTCCGTTTTGTCTCTGCAAAGTGAACTGCATCCCACCCAAACACATGAGATGTCATTTCAAAGGCCAGGATGTACTTTACTTTACAAGGACTAAGCAGAGTAGCGCCAATGAGTCCAAAAATATAGTCCCAAAACAAAATGTCCACTATAGTGAACACAAATGAATCGACTGGGTCTCAGAACGATATGAAAGTACAAATGAGTATGACAATAGCAGTGGGCAATTCATCCTAACGAAGGCCTTTTTAGATACACTTCATTAATTTACAGTAATTTGTTGGTTTTCTAATTATGCTCCTGAGACCCAGCCTATTCATTTGTGTCCACTGTTGTGTCCATTTTGTCTTTGCAAAGTAAATTGCAACCCACACAAACACATGAGGCATCATTGGAAAGGCCAGGATGTCCTCGACTGAGCACGCGAGGACTTGGTAGAAGAGCTCCAATGAGTTAAAAAAATATAGTACAAAAACAGATGTCCACTACATTGGACACACATGAATAGGCTGGCTCTCAGATGATATAAACGTACAAATGGCTTTGACAATAGTGGTGGCAAATTCCTCAAACTAACGCCTTTCTAGATACACTTCTTTAAATTACAGTAATTTGTTATTGTTTTTTTGTTTTTTTAATTACCCTCCTGAGACCCAGCCTATTGGTTTGTGTCCACTGTTGTGTCCATTTTGTCTTTGCAAAGTGAATTGCAGCCCCCCCCAGACACATGAGGCGTCATTGGAAAGGCCAGGATGTCCTCGACTGAGCACACGAGGACTTAGTAGAGTAGCTCCAATGAGTTAAAAAACTATAGTCCAAAAACAATCTCAGTAGCAACTGCATCCAAAATAAAGTCTTTCGAGATACATTCCATTCAATTACATTAATTTCTTGGTTTTCTGATTATCTTCCTGTGACCCACCCTATTCATTTGTGTCCACTTCAGTGTCCGCTTTGTCTCAACAAAACAGCAAAGTTAACTCATTTACTGAGTGGAGAGAAAATAAGAGATAAATAAGCCCGCATGCACAGGAAGTGGGGACCGTTTGCAGTTTTGCTGGCTTCC
This sequence comes from Hippichthys cyanospilos, assembly GCF_059441005.1. Classification (NCBI taxonomy): domain Eukaryota; kingdom Metazoa; phylum Chordata; class Actinopteri; order Syngnathiformes; family Syngnathidae; genus Hippichthys; species Hippichthys cyanospilos. The sequence goes on from NC_142369.1 coordinate 5,529,856, forward strand.
TGACTAAATGGCAATTGAGCAGCATCAGACAGCTTGCATTGCATGAAAGCTATTTTAATAATGCAACAAATACTGTATCTTATAAAACTGTAAGCATTAAATAAGACAGCTAAAAATCTTGTGGTAACAAGGTGAGAATATTGTGATTACAGCTTTTAAAACAGGATGTGAAAATTACGGCTTTAGAAAAGTCTTAAATGTGACAAAAATACTTACCCAAGTCGTAGTAAGCAAGTGTTTTTGTTTTTTTTTTTGGTAAGAAATTTTTTGAAAGAGGTGCAGCAGACTTGACTTGTTTCAAGTACATGCGACGTAACAGTGAGGGGGAGGCGGAAAAATGCAAGCTGATTTGAATGAGGGATGAGGCGGAGAAATAGCAAATGTAAACGATATTTATAGAAAGAGGAAGACATTTTAGGGGTTTAATCTTAAAAGAGTGATCTGCGGATTGAATGGTAAAATAAATGTGTTTCAAATTTGAATTTCATCAATAGTGTACAGAAAAAAAAATGTACAATGTTTATTAAGATTATTGCGATATAAATTAAATCCCAGATAATTCAACACTAAAGTACATTAAAGACATTGATTTCCAGATACTTTACAATTGTGGACTATCCGGCAATGGCAACCCTATTCAATTTGAAAAGGAGGAACTCAACCCCCTAAAAATGTGTTTACAATCTTATTCAGCACCACTAGTCTAAAAATGGTTTTAGGATTAATATTCTGTTTCTAGTGAACCCTTGTGCAGTATTTTGTCCAATCCTTTGATCAAAGATATTTAATATCAAAGGGAAAACATTGAAAGAAGACACAAGGAGCTGAAATTTCACCCAGAAGGTGGCAACATAGCACGACCACTTAGTTATCACACTACCAAGTGTGCCAACGTTTGGCTAAAATTCTGCCAGAACGACGTCAAAGAAAATGAATCGAAAAACGTCACATGACCGAAACTAAAAAGGAGATGAGCCTCTTTTTGCGCTACAGTGATGCCAGTTTCGATCGACAGCAAGAGGCAAAATTGCCAAAATAGCTGTTTTTCGACTAATTGAGTTGTATAGCACATATTTAGTAAACAGATTTACTGGACTTCCCCTTGAAAAATATTTCAAGTTGATCTGAACCTTCTTCAAACCCAAAAAGTGGACTAAAAAGCAATTGTGTGAATACAAACGACACTTTAATTCCATTTGCTACAACCACATCCAAAATGTTGCGATCAGTGCATATAAACGTTGGAATGTACAACAGACTGATTAAGAAATCAATGAAAATCAAAATAAAAGCAAAAACATCAAACAGCCATACAAGAAAACCCACGTTCAACTGACACCAAGTTCTAAATTCACAAAAATCCTCAGCTAGCATTCACAGTTCTTTTGTTTTATTTTTCGAATCAAACAGTACCGAATGAGGTTACGCGCTACGTGGTAATATTGAGGTCTTGGATCACAGTTCAGCAGCGTTCAACTACCTGATTAAATAGCCCTAGAGGTTAATTCTTCTTCTATGGGAGAGTGCGCAAGGCGTTGCTTCATACGTCGCCGTCCTCGATGCGAGCCAGCTGCCTCTCCAGCAACTCGATGCGCTGGCTCTGAGCGAGCACCACGGCACGCAGCGCCTTCATCTCCGACAGCAACTCGTTCAAAATGTCGTCCTGGGAACAAATATATATATATATATATATATATATATATATATATATATATATATATATATATATATATATATATATATATATATATATAAAATATAATATTTACATAAATATATATTAAAATATTTAAAATAATAATATTATATATTTTTATTATTTTAAATATTTTAAATTAAATAATATTAAATTAAAAAAAAAAAAAAAAATATATATATATATATATATATATATATATATATATATATATATATATATATATTTTTTTTTTTTAATATTTAAAATTCAATTAGTTGATATTATTTTCAGGGCATGTTTGTTTTTATTTTATGTTCCCAAAATGTTTCATTGTTATCTAATTTTTACTGGTTATAGTATTTTTTTAATATGTAGTAATGTAGTAATATGTAAAGCGGCTATAGAAAATAGATGGATGGATGGGTTATTGAGTATTATTTATGTATTTAGTATTTTATGAGGGTAAGATGAAAAAAAATTCCCAAAATAAACTACAATTGTCAACGATTTCCTTCTTAATGGATGTACATCAATACAGAAAAAAATATGTTTAAAATCTATGATATTGAGATAGATGAAAACAAGACATTTTTGCTATAAGTTCTATTTAGTTTTGGAGCATAATACATTTTGTGTTTTTAAATTTCATTTTGTTTTCATTTAATTTCATATGCTTATTACATATTAGATTTTATTTATTGTCAACATTTTTTTCAACTTTAGTTTATTTTCAATAGTTATTGTTAATTGTAATATACACCCGTGAGGAAAAAGGGAGGTCATAGGACTAAAATGGCTGCCTAGAATTTTGTTGTAAAATATCAGTCAAATGTTTGGAAACACCCTGGAATTCATTATTTTTAAAGAATGAAAAAAAACAGAAATGCTAATCAAAAAACAGAAATATGTTTGAACAATTGTGATTCTTCTTAGTTTTGCCCAGCTTTGCACATTTTGTTTTTTTGTGTCATCTTTATGATGTAGGTGATGCTTTATGACTTGGAATGACTTTCAGATCGCAGTTGTGCATGTTCATGCATTAATAGCTTGAATTTGGTGACTTCTTATTGAGTTTGAGAGCATCAGAATTGGATTTTTTGATACTGATACCGTTTATTTGATTTATTTATTTTAACTTTAGTCCACAAGAAAAGTAGCACCTGGCAACTCACCTCTCGCTTAGGCCTCTCCATGTTGCTGCCCGTCTCCCTGACGGCGCCACGCGGCTCCTCGTCCGCAACGGGCTCCTTGGCGGCGGGGGCCGGCGCCGCCGGTGCCGAGTCCTGCGAGGCCAGCCCGGGCTTGCTCCTAAGAGTATCGCGGTGCTTGGACGGCGGTGCGGCGTAGCCTCCGCTCAGGGATACCAGCAGGGGCGGCGCGTCCCGTCCGGTGATCCATTCGTCGGCCAGAAGCGCGGGTTCTAAACCGGCCGTGTCCGGGTAAAGGTCCCCTTGGAACAGATCGGACTGCACAAGCCACAACGTACAAGCGCGAGTGACTTGGTGTTCAGCAACAGATAAGGTAATATGACTTTTCATGTGCACATTTTTTGACTAAATCACGAGCATTATCAAGAGGCCTGGAATAGATTGTTAATTATTATGTATTTTCTTAGTATGTGGAGGACTTAATTTATTTTAACTACACCAATAATATGCAGTGTGCCCTCATTTATCAGAGGGGTAATGTTCTAAAAATACCTGCAAAAAGTGAAATATGTAATCATAAATGTTTTTTGTTAGTTTTTTTTTATTCATTATGTTTCTTCACACTTTACCTTTCGTGGCACGGTCATCGAAATGGGTTCCACCTTCCTTTCATGCAGTTTGTAGAACCTATGACCACGGATAAATCACTTTTGACATTTTAGCGTCATCCCGCTGACCGATATCGGGCTTGCGAAATTCCTACCTGGCAATTTCACACTTGTTGACGTCCACCCCTCGTTTACTGAGGAACCCCGCCCCTCTCTGAGGCTCTTTACTGCTGTATAGACTGAGGAAGTGAACGTAGGGGGATTCGTCCGTCACCTCGAAATAGCGGATGGTGCAGTCCCCCTGGAAGACAGGTGACGAGCATATTAACGGCGGACCGGGCAAAAGGCATCACGGGCACGTACGTTCTCACCTTGCCCAACAGGTACACCATGTTGGTGTCAGGGTCGTAAAAGGGCAAGAGAACGCCGTTGCTGGTATCCATCTCCTGCATTGCCATTGGCTCTGAGAGATCTTTCTGCAATGCCGCAAAATGTCGTCTTGAATATTTATAAACAAGAGATATATGTGTATATATATATGTGTATATATATATATATATATATATATATATATATATATATATATATATATATATATTTGATGAATCAACAAGGCCTTGTATGCAATGTATTCCTTGGAATTTGGCAGGTTTAAAAAAATATGGCTGCTTGGCTTAAAATTTCGGGCAAGGGAGGGGGAAATTATGTTTTTTTTGGAACTGTTGAATAAAAATGAGCTACTTATCATAAACATTATTATACACCTTTGGGAGGGGAATCAGTCATTTTGCTTAATTTGTTCCTTGCGTTTGACTGTTAATGAAAAACTAGCTTGAAATGACAGAAATAGTCCGTATTTTCCACATTATAAGGTGCACCATATTATAAAGCGCACCCTCAATTAATGGCATATTTTAAAAATTTCTCCATTTATAAGGCGCACCTGCTTATAAGGCGCACCTATAAGTTTTTTTTTAAAAATTAAGGCTTTTCGGTGCGCCTTATAGTGCGTAAAATATGGTACTACTAGGCTGGTACCGTATCCCATAGTGCCACTTGTCTGTCACTCATCCGGCTGAAGCCCGTGGTCAGGATCTTGCCGTCGGAGAGAAACACGGCTCGCATGGGTCTGGTGCCATCATGGACCTTTTCTTTCACCTGGAAGCAAACGAGGCCGCCGTTCCCTTTCGGAACTGAAAGCTTTCAGATGATCGTTGCGGGTTACCTTGAGTACGGCGCCCCTTCGCGGGTCAATGACACGCAGCGCCTTGTCCTTGCACACGGTGCAGACGGCACTTCCGTTCTTGTTCCAGCTGACGCTGTAGATCAGGTCCGGGTGGGCGTCGGCTAGTTGGTACACCAGCTCTCCCGTGCCCACGTTCCACACCAAAATTACATTGTCGCAGCCTTGGTTGGGCGGAACCAAATGTGGTTTTGTGAACCCGTGGCCTCATAGTAAACGATTGATTTAATCAGCCAGAGAGATAATCGGTTGTTTGTCAAAAGTAAAAAGTTGACTTACTCATTGTATCCGCTGTCATACTATTTTTTTTCTCCTATCACTCTGATTTTAAGAGGACACTCAGTTTTGCTGGGATTCAAGGCAACTAATTCACACCATTCAGGGTTTTTTTTTTTTCAAGTTAATCGAATCAGCACATAAGTCATGTGATATATAAACGTGTGCTAACACAACATCGACACTTCTGCGTTCAGCAAAAGTCAAAAGTTTGCAAACACCTTCAAATTTAATTGTTCTCACACACATTAGGAGGTAAGGACATTAAAATGATACAAATTTAACAAAAAATCATTTTGTCCGCCATATCTGCATGTCAATATCCCAAAGCATTATGGGAAAAATTGATGTTTTTAGTTTTATAGGAGAAACGGACATGTTTTAGCATTTGGCTGACCAGTATAACTGAAAATTAAACATGTAAACAGCCATTTTTTGTTTAAATATTATTTCCGTTTGAAATGTATTCTTATAATGTCACAGGGTACTGACTTGCGCATGTGCAAGTACTTTTATTTTTTTTTTTAATTAGCATCAAGCCTACACTATACCAAAATATTTGAAAATGACATTACTTTCTTTACTATGTCCATTTAGCACGTTTTTTTTTTCCCATAGAGCCACATGCACAGGTCAATATCCCATGGCATTATGGGAAAATTTGCTGTTAGGGGAAATGACTATTTTTTTAGCATTTGGCTGACCAGTATAACTGATTATTTGTGTGATTATTATGTTCGATTGGCATTATTCTTATGTCACAGGGTATTGACTTGGGTAGTGCAAAGTTAAAAAAAAAAGCATGTAAACTGTTTATCAGTATTTTGTGTTGTTTGTTTAATTTTTATGTCCACCAATATATTTGAATACATTTTTGTGTGCGTGAGGAAGCGTGTTTATTTTTTCAGTTCCGGACTTTTTGTACATAATGTCACATAGTATGCCTTTCAGCAAATCAAACTTTCTATGGTTTTAGCATTTATCCTACAAGTACATTCGAATGTATTCCCGAATACGTTTGAATGTTTGTCAAAACATTGGCAGCTCCACACCTCTATATTTTGTTTTTTCTTACCTGCAGTTAAAAGGATGTTAAAAGCAGTCGGGTGCCATGCCAGGATGCCCACTCTTTTACTGTGGCCCTCCAAGGTGACCACGGCTTCGGTCATGGGTGCCGTCAAGCCCCCGTCGGGGATCTGCCACACCTGCGTAAACCGCAAATGACAAACCACGTGGCAGCGCAATAGTGCGAGACAACTAAAGAGAAAAACAAAGAAGACGGACCTTCACGGTGCAGTCCTCGGAGGCACTCGCAATGATATTGTCATCATGAGGAGACCACTGGATGTCCAGCACCGGCGCCAAATGGCCGCACACCGTCGGGCACGACTGATCGATCCTGCCGCTCTGTTGTCAGGGACAGTCTTGTAAACCACGCCTTGTCGAAACAACAAAAGTGGAGGAGATGTGTGGAAACCTTGCCAATGGGGACCACCAGGAAGGCCCCGCCGCCTCCCGCTTCGATGATGACGGCCAGGAACTTGGGGTTGACGGCGCTCAGGGGGCCGTCCCACGTCACCCGCGACACTCGGACGTCGTCCAGGCAGTGCTCGGCTTTCCACGCCTGCGCGAACACGTGCCGGAACTTGCTCTGCCGCACCACACCTCGCCGGAAAGACATTTTACCTGTCAGACATATACGCCTCAATATGTAAATAATTACAGCAAAATGTCTTGCTAATATCATTGACATAAGTATGAATCCATTATTTGTGAAATTTCTAAAAGGAAAAAAACACTATTTTGAAACTGTAACCACAAAGTGGCCCGTGATAAAAATGAGTTTGACCACCCTGAGGTAGAATGATGTGATGGGCAAATTATCCCTGGGGGTACGTGAAGGCACTTCAGAGGATACATAAGCTTTTGAGATAGTTTCTGAGGTGTCAACAGGGCTATTGTAATACTTTTTAAAGGCATGGCAGGGACAGTTCATCTTTCTTTCTAAATAAGAGCAAAGCAATTAGAACATGAAGCAACTTATTGCCTATATGTATTATGGTGACTGCTTTGTGCAAAACGTTTCACGCCTTAATTTTGGTACATTTTACATGGACGTGTATTGTTATTAATGATGAAAAATATGGCCAGACATACAATTAGAATTGTAGATGGAGCTGTACTCTTGTTTAAAGTATTTTATTTTCATCCAAAAATTATTGGCGCTAGTTAGGAAGTACTTGGATTTAAAAAAAATATATATATATTTTGCAGGCTGTACGTTATTGAATAAAGGTTGAAGAGAGGGAATTTTTGCTCTCACAGTATCTACTGTAAAATCACGTCTGACCAGCTGTGTTTACATTTTACTCAGCTGCAAAGGTTAGCAGCTGTTTTAGGGGTCACTATCTGATGCACAGTCAACTGCTTTTGGTGTTATTCTAAATCCTGATTGTTTTCATTCCAAGGATTACGTTTATTTTCCATTGTTTAAGATGTTTACTTTTCGTGCAACGGCAGACACAAGAAGAGGGGGGTTGGGCCGGTAACTCTAAACCCCCCCTATTGAAATAATATCAGCAATGCTCACTGGAAGCACAATAGCTCCATATAGGGACTGCTATCGTCCAAGTTGAACAGGGCCCAGACTGCGTAGTGGGCCTGTGCAACATTGCTTTTGTTTCTCCTGTCCTGGTGCAGGAATAACGGGGTTCCCCATTCCAATTGTCTGCTGAGCTAAAGGGAAGTGCGCATGCGTGAGATGGAACGCTACAGTAAAAATAATATATTATATGTGTTTCATTGCCTACCTGGCTTCTTTTCAGCGACTTAGCAAGAAACGGCGTGACTAGAAAGAGCGGGCCAATAATCCAACTGTAACTTAATCCACTCCCGAGTCCCGTAGTGGCGTTCACGACCTACAAAAAACAAAATACTGGCATGCATTTTCCGCAAAATCTTGATGCCACTTCTTGGATGCGACAATTACGCGTGTTCTCTGACATGATCGAGAATGTCGTCGGTGTGCTGTGACTAGAAAACAGCGTGGATGGACCCCTCCGAGGAGGAGGAGGAGGAGGATGACGACAACGATGAGGATGATGATGATGATGATGACCCGGAATGTGCATGGAACAAGGGGAGGCTGTCAAATACAAACGGAAAAGGGAGGCTAAACTGGCTTTAGGCACGTGACTTGCTCAAACCAATCAGATTGGACACTCCGCCTTTAAGTTCCTTGACAATATTTCCGCTTTTATTGCGTTAGATTCAACCAAACTAAAATTACAAGATTCATTTATATGCAAAGTAACTATAACATTTGACGCCTGTACAAAATGATTTTGTCTCTACGGCACTTGCTGAGCTATTCTAACTTTTTAAGACACTGATACAGTACGTATATTGTTTTATATAAACTACATATCCCACAATGCACTTTGTGTGCGTGAGCTACGAAGGCGCTTAGCCACTAGACTTGTTAATTGTCCAGGTATAAAATTAAAAATATATCACGCGTTCTTTTATCTATAATGTCGTATATTTGTTACTCGTAATCTGTGATTTATTTAAACACGGTTGTGATAAAATGTAATATAAAATATAGGGAAGGTACGAAGTATTCCAAATTCAGCTCAAGCGTAGAGGTGTTACGCTTGTTGCTGGAGTTTTACGTAACATAATACGTTGAAATCACATTATTTTTTTGCAGTAGTACGTGTTACTTTATAACTGCATTGTACAGGCGTTCCAACAGGTGGCTCCGTGGCGCAATGGACAGCGCATTGGACTTCTAGATTGAAGATGTAGTAATTCAAAGGTTGTGGGTTCGAGTCCCACCGGAGTCGCATTTTTTGTTCATATCAATGGTGACACTTGAGCATCGATTCGGACTCTGCTATGCTAAATTCCATTTTTTTCGATGCGCACAAAAGTAGAAATCTGGTCGAAAAAAAAACCCTCCACGTCGATACTTTACAAGTGACCTTGCGCATGCGTTGTTGATTGTTTCTACACGGACTGCGATGAGTGTAGCACCGGGTGGAACCCACCTACCACCACAGGCTAGTTAGAAGTAGCTAGCTAGAGAGTTGTGCGCAGCTGTACAACGGACACTATTCACACTCTTAGTGAGAAATGTTTCATCTACTCGACGGTGGCATTTCAGTCTATAGCCACGCCAGCAGCGCTTTTTGGACGCTTTACGACCCGTTTTGTCCCTCATTGTCGACGTTAGCTTGCTGGTCAGTTAGCCTCCGTGAGCTAAGTAGCCATCTTTACTTACTACTGGTCTAGGTGTCAATTTTAGCAGTCACTTCCCTGGTGCCTGCTTGACTTAGCTATCAACTTAAGGACACGTCAAGGTAAAGGTTTTGGGTTTTTTTCTGTGTATGTTGCGTAGCATAGCTTGGACGGGAGAATGAATGATGTGTTATTTGTTCTTCAACTAGTTGAACTTTGACCTGTCAGGCCATACAACAGTTTGTCGAAACTGCGCTCGAGCTGGTCAAAGTGGAGAACTTTAAACTCCTCCTCTTGTCTATTTGTTTTTTTTTTTAGGTTCTGTACGTTGCTGTCTGGGTTCTGGGGATTGTGATGTCCGAGCCTAAGGTAGCCACTCCAACCCCAGCTGGAGACATATACAAGGGATGGGTGTTCAAGTGGACTAATTACATCAAGGGTTATCAGAGGCGCTGGTTCGTCTTGAGTAATGGCTTATTGTCCTACTACAGGTATGACGCCGAAAATCAAAAACAGGTCATGACATCTGAATTAGAAAACAGCCAATTGAGAACTAATTCAATGAATCAATCTTTGTTTTGTTGCGATTTGCAAGTATGGATACCAGTCTTGTTATAAGGTATCGTACACGCAGAGGCTAACCCATGCAAAAGGGAAAAATGTGACAGTCAAGTTCACCGTGGAGCATTCGTGCCCATCGGCAAATCATCTGTGTCAGAAAAAAGGCTTTGTTCATGTTTTTCTCTGGTCACTGTGGTGGTAATCTAAACACTATGTCAAATACACTAGTATCCCTGAGTGTTCATTTAATTCATGCATTGGTTTTGGTCTGAAAAAGTTGATTTAAAAATCTCGATTTTGAATTTTGACATTGTTCATAGACTTGTTTAACATTGTCAAATTCCTTTGTGTTTCAGCCTCTCACTCGAAATATCCTTTGATTTCTGTAATCCTCCATCAAAGCAAACAGAATACTGTTGAGCTTTTCCCAAAATATAGACGTTTGCAAAGATGTTTTTCTTTGCAAAACAATCAGCAACACATTTGCTAGTTTTCCGGTGTATTTTATGGACCAAGCCAAGAAGTGAATATTAACGTTTTATTATTATTATTTTTAAATAATGTAAAGAACTTCCTGTTTTTAACATGATTCCTGGTCGCAGCCCCATGGTATATAATTTTTTTGTAGAAATGATGTTCATGTGATCAGTTTATTTACACTTATATGTTACTTTATAATTCTCCTTTATGGAAAATAGGCTGCACAATTTAAATATTTTATGGCATCTTACATTTAGTTTTATTACTGTTTGGAAATGAAATGGCTTTACATTATGAACGTTTTAAATGGATATTTAGCTTAAAACTGAAATTCATATATTTATTGATTAAAAAAAATATTTTTAATCATTTGTCATCTTATTGTTGCTTCTTTTATTACCGTGATTACTATTTTCTTCAATTTTATCCAGTCAATATGGACTATTACGATTTTAATACATTTTAAATGAATACACCTTTCAAACATTTCTTTAAGTTTAATTTATTCAAAAAAAAGGAAAATAATTTGATACCAGTCAGTCTATAAAAAAAGCTATTAATAGTAGATAATGCATAACTTAAAGCTTAATTGTTCATTTTAAGTAATCAAGAAAACCTTGATTTCACGAGTCAGCAAATTTTCAAATCATAGAAATTTAAGATACCAAATTATATCGATTGATTGCCCAGTTAATTTATTATTTTCCCCCTCTTCTTAACTTTCAAAACACAGGTGGACATGCCATTCAATAATATTATTATTATTTTTTTTTTAATGCTGGAGTATTATTTTTCATCAGTATTATTTGGTTAAATGTATAATTTGTCCAGTGAATTACAAGGCCACAAGTAAATTTACAATTTTTTAAATTCTCTCTCCTTCTCTTGACTTTTCAGGACCCAGGCAGAAATGGGCCACACCTGCCGCGGCACCATCAACTTGGCAACAGCGACCATCACAGTGGACGACGCGTGTAACTTTGTCATCTCCAATGGTGGTGCGCAGACGTATCACCTCAAGGCCAGCTGCGAGGTGGAGCGACAGCGCTGGATCACCGCGCTGGAGCTGGCCAAAGCCAAAGCGGCATGCCTTCAGGCCGAGTCAGGTAAAACAAAACAATGCGGCAAAAACACTCGAGATCATATAGCAGTTTTACACCACACCATCTTTTAAAACAGCAACTTCAAAAGTGTATTATAATTGGCCTCATTGTGAACAGATGACTCAGGTGACGACTTCTCCCAGTCGCCCCCGACCGCGCCTTCCGGACAAGGCGGCGGCGCCTCGCAGAATTCCGAAGTCCAGTCAGCACTGCGGACCCTGGGCAGCAAAGTGGAGGATCTGAGCACCTGCAATGATCTCATTTCTAAGCATGGCTCCGCTCTCCAGAGGTTGGTCTGTATTTATTGATGCAATATATGTATCATTTCTTCACCTTGAATTGGGAAAAAAACGAAAAAGTGACTGATTATTTTGTTTTTTTTTATATATTCCAACAAAAGGGCAGAATTTTCCTCATTTTACTCAAGATGTTCATTGTCTTTTCCCAGTTGAAACTGAACATTAAACAAAAACAATAGTCACAAAAGTCTGCTAGCTCATTGCTAATAGACATTGGAAAGTAGATGCCATTGACGTGCAACAAACCTATCATCGATGTTACAAAAATTCAAGTATTAAAAAAAAAAAATCAGACTTTTTCATTTTTTTGTTGGAGGATCATTCAAATCACAAATCACTTGGTAGATTTAACCAAGATCATTTAGCAGATTTTGATTAAATTTGGTGTCCTTGTTGATACTGGTCGTGCAACACTAAATGTACAATTTTGGGGCAGTCGGAGCAGGGGTTTGGGAGCTACTGACTCAAATTATTGTGAGGGATCATTTTTAATGGAAAAAATTGTCAAAATCAAAAGGTCAAGTTACTAAAATACTAAATGATTGATAATCTGGAATTATGTGAAGCTCCTTTCCAATGATACCTCATTTTTGAAAGTAAGAAAGTAGGACAGCCACGTCCCTTTTTGAAAAATTTTAAGCAGGCTACAGTTCCCAAACCTCTGCCTAAAACTTTAGATTTATTTTTTTTGCCATTACTATTAACAAGTGCACTAAGTGTGCGTGTGTGTGTGTGTGTGTGTGTGTGGGGGGGGGTATGGCATGTAATGGCCCTACACTAAAAAAAAAAAACTAATTGGTCACTTAATTTTAAAAACATGTTGATTACCAATGAAAATGATGATAAGGTGTATGATACATGGCTCGCCAACTGTTGTGCAGGTCTTTATCAGAGCTGGACACTTTGCGTCTGACGGGAGAGGCAGGAGACAAAATCCGTCAGGTGACGGAGAGAGCTACGCTGTTCCGCATCACCTCCAACGCCATGATCAATGTGAGTTCAACCGCCAATTGCACAATCTCTTTGTTAGCTGCTACATTGCAGGAAAAATAAATGTATTCTTGTGATGCTATTGCATCCTTCTTTTCTTGAAATTATGGGGTGCAGTAACAGTCACGTTTTGAAACACCTTCAAATTCTAATGATCTCAAACACATTACCTCATTGATTGCCATTGTTGTCAGTAGAAATAGTGAATGAGTTAAGAGGTGAAGAAATTTGAGCAGCTGTAATTCTTGAAAAAGCACAGCTGTGTTTTGAAAGTCATTCCAGGCCACCCACATCATAAAGCCAGCTGGAAAAAATAGATGCACCAAGTTTATACTTGGGCAAAATGTTTTCACTTCGAAGACTCTAAATTCTTAAGCACATTATTGGTGTGGGATATTATTTTTAACTTTAATGATTCCTTACATGGCAGCATACTGTGGTCCAGATGACTTCAGTATTAATTTACAATCTAGAAAAAGCATGAAAAAAAAGAAGAATTCCACAATGTTTCCAAACTTTATGTCTGTTTTATTCTTCAATGTTATCCAATAGTGTAATTTCATTGTATATTTTGTATTTTTTGGTTACAATGGAACCTGACAGGCGTGCCGAGACTTCTTGGCGCTGGCGCAGGCGCACAGCAAGCGTTGGCAGAAGGCGCTGCAGGCGGAGCGGGAGCAACGCGTGCGGCTGGAGGAGACGCTAGAGCAACTGGCCAAGCAGCACAACCACCTGGAGCGAGCCTTCCGCGGGGCTGCCGCGCAGGCTAACTCCACCGCCGATAATAAAGGTAAACCTAAAAAAAAAAAAAATCATTGTTTAATTTATCTCAGAATTTATGATTTTATTCATCCATTTTTATTTTTGACCCCGTCCTTGCAATATTCCCTCAAATTTCAATTGTATTTTTCGATTGTGATTTCCTGGATAGGTGCCGTGGCAGCGGCGAAAGGCGAGGCCAGCGACGAGGACGACGACAACGAGTTCTTTGACGCCGTGGAAGAAGCCCCTGAGTTCATCACGGTTCCCGCGGAGCCTCACTTTCACAAGTCAGGACGCGACGCAGAAACAGACATACTTTTTTGCGGGGGGTTCTGCGGCTGTTCATAGTAACCTGAACGTTTTCATTCTTTGTTTCAGGAGGTCGAGCAGTAATGCCAGCGGGTTTAATAGTGAGTTGTGTTCGGATGATCAGTCGGTAAGTGACTTAATTTTGTTTTTATGTGTAACAAAGTCTGAGTGCAAGTAGCAAAAACCCTCCGCCCAAAAACGTTCCATTCTGCCAAAAGATGATCCTTGTGCTAAATGAAGCTCCTCTCCTCACTTTGAAATAGTGTCTTTGCTAATTTGATCTGATCCCATGCCACATTTTTAATAGACTTTTGTCCTATCTTCGACTCATAACTTGACTTTTTTTTGTAATATGTCTTGTATCTTATACAAATATGACTATATCCTCTAAAATCGTCACTGTGAATGTGACAAGGATTTTAAAGCGCCCAAAGTTTCTTTATAATAAATGTTCTATACACCCACACTAGTCAAAACATGGCATTCATATAATATTGTCGTTTTGAAATATGAAATAAGCAGCAAACTTCAGCTCTGGTAGCAGCCTTTTTGACACTGGCTTATGCCTGAAAATGACATCACAATCGCTCAGGAATGGCTGGTTCACCTGTTTCCTAAGTTAGCTGAAGAATAGGTTGTTACCTAAGCAATTGTCATGTCATTTTCAATCAACAGCAAGTGACAAAATGGCCACCTCCTGAGAAGGATGAAAACAAAAATTCATTTTGCCACTTAATTCTTAATCCAAAAACACAGTATTAATCAAAATTCTGTGTTTAGACGAGTGGGACTGAATAGAATGTGGTATTGTGAATACCAATTTTGGGTTGACTTCCCCTTTAATAATTACAACATCACATTCATTCTTGTAAAACTGCAACTTTATTCTTTCAACATTACCTCTTAGTTTTGAAAGCTTACACCTTTTTAATAGTAAAATGATTTTATTCCGGTTACATGACTCAATTTTGACTTGTCATATTTCCTCATAAAGTAATTGCAATTTGGTAACTAACTATGTGTGACCTTTTAATAATGACCTTAAACCCTGTGCTGTAAAACGGTGTTATTTTCATCAAAGGCCAAACTTATTCCTCATTTAAAAAAAATGCTGCCGTTTCAGCTGAACGAGGAGCTGGGAGCCATAAACCCAGAGTCGCCCTCTCAGGAGTTATTGCCGCTGAAGAAGCGGCGCACGCGCATCCCGGACAAGCCCAACTACTCCCTCAACCTGTGGAGCATCATGAAGAACTGCATCGGCAAGGAACTCTCCAAGATTCCCATGCCTGTGAGTGGCCAGGATTTCAATATTCTGTTTTGTATATGGTATTTACAGTACCAGTACAATTCAAATAGTAAAGGTCACTTTCAGTCAAGCGCCAACCCCTCACTGTCATCTCATCGTTTTCCTTTGGATTCCGTAGGTGAACTTCAACGAGCCTATTTCCATGCTGCAGCGTCTGTCCGAGGACCTGGAGTACCATGAGCTGCTGGACAAGGCGGCCAAATGCCACAGCTCTCTGGAGCAGATGTGCTACGTGGCCGCTTTCTCTGTCTCGTCCTACTCCACTACCGTCCACCGCACGGGCAAGCCCTTCAACCCGCTGCTGGGCGAAACCTACGAGCTGGACCGCCGGCGGGAGAGCGGCTACCGCTCCCTCTGTGAGCAGGTGAAGATGCAGACCACTCTGTTAGCCGCTTGTGCTTGTCTCTTCTTAACCAGAGAATTTGTCTACACTACTCAGTTTACTGGTCAGAAAATCAATGCTTAAATAATACTTCGTCCAGGTCAGTCATCACCCGCCAGCGGCTGCCCACCACGCCATATCCGATCGAGGATGGACTCTTAGGCAGGAGATCACAGTTGCCAGTAAATTCCGGGGCAAATATCTCTCCATCATGCCATTAGGTAAGAGCAGTTCAAAACACCTAGCAAAGCAGGGGCATCTCCTTTCTAGTGTGTGGAAAACCTACATTGGGATGCACTTTATTCCCACAGGCACCATTCACGCCATCTTTGACAAGAGCAACAATCACTACACGTGGAAGAAAGTCACCACCACAGTGCACAACATCATCGTTGGGAAACTCTGGATCGACCAGGTGAGTTTAAAGTCGGCTACATCAACAAGTATTTAAAGGGTTGTAAAATTATTTAGCTATTTTCAGCAGTAAAGAGTTAGTTTTGTTTCAAATTAATTTGACAACTAAATTATTTTGAATGGACTGTTATTGACTTAAAAAAAATGGGTTCTCAAGAAACCTGCTCAGCCTGGTGGTCGATTACAAACTGGGAAAATATTAGTTGAGGAAGAGGGTGTGGTGCTTACACTCTGAAAACACATTTTCCCATTTGCTGTCGTCTGAAAATGACATAATTTTGGCTCAAGGCTGAGGTGTCTGGGGTGGGTACCTATCCGAGAAAACAGGTGAGCTGTGATGGTCATCACCGGAGCCTTGAGCACATATGATTTCGTTTTAAGTCAAAAATAAGTGGAAAATGTGCTTTTAATTGGACATGAAAAACAATTTAGCTGTGCAATTTATTATAAACAAAATGTCAACATTTTACTGCTTGAAATGCCTAAATAAGTTCATTATCTCCTCCTCAACATCCTCGGAAAGCGCACCCCTGATCGTGCATGCACACCCCCAAAAAGGTTTCCTTCAGGCCCTTCTTTTAGTGTGTCTTTATTTAAAAAAACCTTTTTGCAGTGTTTCAGAGACTTTTATTCAGTTGTCATTTAATAAATACATTCGGTAGACTTATTTTAACTATTGCTATTTTTTTTCTTAAATATGGGTTTTAAGGTATTATTATTTCAAGTATTAGTCCATCTAACAAGATCAATGTTGAAAGCGATTCTCATACTTTTTACACCACTGCTTCTTGGTCAGTTCTTTTTCTTTTTTAAATGTTTCTGAGCAATGGTGAGAGTTACAAATCTCCTCTCTAATCTTAGTCTGGAGAGATCGATGTGGTGAACCACACTACGGGAGACCGCTGCCATTTGAAGTTTGCTCCATACAGTTACTTTTCCAGAGATGTGGCCCGAAAGGTGAGAATTACCCCTTTTTTTTTTGTCTGTTTTTGCATTGCCTGATGTCTTTGTCGTGCCGTCATTGCCGCCCCCCTCAGGTGACCGGAGTGGTGATGGATAAGGAAGGAAAGGCCCACTATGTCCTGTCAGGCACGTGGGATGAGAAGATGGAGCTCTCCCGGGTGATGCAAAGCAGCCGCGGCGGAGAGAACGGCTCCGAAGGCAAACAAAAGACCGTTTACCAAACTCTGAAAGCCAGAGAGGTGTGGCGAAAGAACCCTCTGCCGTAAGTGTGCGGGATTACCAGCGAAATCGCCGTGACTTCCTTCAGGTGACGTCGACTGTTTATCATCTCCGCTGGCCCACAGTGAAGGCGCAGAGACCATGTACTACTTCACTGCATTGGCACTAACGCTGAACGAGCCTGAGGAACCCGTGGCGCCCACGGACAGCCGGCGCCGGCCCGACCAGCGGCTCATGGAGGAAGGTCGCTGGGACGAAGCCAACGGCGAAAAGCAGCGGCTGGAGGAGAAGCAGCGCATCGCTCGGCGCGAACGTGAGAGGGAGGCTCTCAGCCAGCGCACCTCCAGCCACCCCGACGAAGGTTGGGCTCTGTTATGTATAACGCGCTTCATTTCCTCTCCAACCGGGATAGGGCGCTCCTTCCAGGATTTCTTCCTAATCTTGGCCAGTTGCACAGTTTCCTCCTCCATGAGCATTTGTCTGATTACTACTGAATTTGAAGCACTTATACCAGACCAATATTCTCAAACGCTGACACAGGTTTTTTTTTTTTTTTAATTGTTGCCAAGTCATGACCAGGGTTATTATGTTCAATACCACAGGTTTTTTTTTTTTCAGGTTGAAACCAGTGCGAGTACTCAACTCAATTTGCCCTCATATGAACCCCAAAAGTACTTCTTACCTAACTTTACATTTTAGTATAATTTAGTGGAGCCGTTCTAATCAAAAGTAAAATACACTAACTTGCTTATCTGGTGGCACTTTTTTTTGGCTTGTAGCAGATTACATCACTTCTGTGTGACACAATAACAGGACTACATGCCCCGGATAACTGTTTAAAGGACTTTTATCCTTCTAATACTGCAAAATAAACATTTGAAAGCTGCCCCAAAGGATAGTATTAAATTGCACAAGTTGAAAACAAAAGATGCGATCATTATAGGTTTGTAAACATAAAATGTCATTTCATTGAGTGTGTTTTTTTTTAAGTTCAATTTTATATTTACCAAAAATCTGTTTTTCTATTTGTTTTGTCATTAGTTTTCATTGACTAAATTGATCTTGGTCATGACTCGTTTTCATTGTGAAACAACCTATGTTGTGCATGGCAGCAAAATCCTGGAGGGACTGATCAAGGTGAATTAGCAAAGCAAGGGTTAGAAGAAAAAAAAACCCAAAACAACAAAATCCATGTTCCAATTTTCTTTTTCAAAAGCTGTCGATGAGGATTCTCTTACTGATCCATCACTGAAAAGCAAGTACTTTTTCCTCTCTCGTCACCTTTCCGCGCTGGCGTCCGTCCCGTCGGGGAGCTCGGTTCTTTCTCTAATTTCAACTCTTCGCTTTCCCCAGGCGCACCTCACGACCTCTACAAAGCACTTTGGTTCGAGCGCTGCCAGGACCGAATCACAGGTGAGCAGGTCCATATCTACAAGGGCGGCTACTGGGAAGCCAAGGAGCGCGGCTACTGGGAGGGCTGCCCAGATATATTTTGACCACCGACTAAAACAGAAAAAGAAGAAGAAAAAAATCCCCTGGTAGGTTCTCTGTTCTAAGAGACCTTCAGAACAGTGGTGGGCCCACAAGCTTGTCGTGAGTAGTGCTTCCTTCCACATTCATCTCTCAAATACGTGCGATCAATCGGTGGCCTTGATGAAGACGATTTTTGGTTTATCTGATTATTTGTGTCTTAACGTAATGTCGCTTATGGCGCGACTGTGCGTGCGTTTCGAGTGTATGTTTTGAGTGTATGGTGGGGGAGGGGGTGATATCGAGTTAAACTGTGATTAGAGTAGTGTGCTGCATCCCCCCTCCTCGCCTTAGATGACCTGTGCTCACCGTCAGAAAAATAAGTGAGTCAAATGGACACTCAGGTTTTACTACAGTCGGAAGTAAAAGAAGGCAGATGGTTTCTTTCCCCTTTTAAAAGAGAAATACTTGTTTTATGGTGTGAAGAATAGACACATTTAAAGTAAATGCAGTGCTGATTTAAAAAAAAAAAAATATGCAAGCACATTTTGACACCAAAAAGTGTTTCGTCTTTTTTTTGTTGTTGTTGTTGTTGTTTGTAAGTGTACTTAATCAAAGAATATAAGAGCATCTGATTTTATAAATGTATAATAATGGATGGAGAACGGTGAGGCATTTTTCTGTTGTTTCATGTCACCAAAAAGGGAGATTCCTTGTTCAACTGAGAAAAGACATTGTTTGCGATTTTGTATCCAAGACGAGGAAATCTTTAATAAACGCTGTAATGTCAAGCAAATAGTTTTTGATTGTTTATTTTGATATGCAGGATATGGGGGAAAATGTTTCACCATTCCACTTTTCCTCACCCTCATTCAAAGCATGGGGTCAAATGTCACATCTGTTCCGAGTTTTCCACCATTACCATTGTTCGCATTTTATCAGCTCTGATTTGAAATGCTACCAGATGATGTACATCACCAGTCAGAAGTTTGAAAACACCCTCAAATTCCGTGTTTGTGCAACTTTAAAATAAGCTGTCATGATCCGAACAGATATCAGCCAGTAAATTGCCCAGCTTTGCACCTTTTGTACATAATTTCCTCCATCAGCTTTTTGATGTGGATGATTTCTTTTCTAATCAGGAATGACTATTCACAGCTGTGCATTTTCAAGAGTTAATATCTTGAATTTCTTGACCTCTTTATGTGATTCTGGCCATTTGAATTTGAACTTACTTTACATTGTGCTATCCTGAGTTTAAATGCTTGTCCAAATCCTTATTGAGACCATTTTTAGCTCTCTACAATAGTGGTTTCTCAACTTCAGTCTCTGTCTTCCTATTTATCATAGCAGCTATTTACAGTGTTTGGATTTGAACATTTCTCACTTGAAAGTAGTCACATTGCCCGAGCGCTTTCTCTGCTCTGCTTGTTAAATCAACATTACTGGGCGTGCAAAGAGTATAATGACTTTAAATAAACAAAAAAAAAAAATCAAGCAGCCTCGTTCTTTTTATTTTATTTTTTTTTTTTACATTTTTTTTTAACTTGTGTTGCTATCAATCTGAATATTGCAGTGCAGATTGTGAAAACCTTATCTCGCTGCCGTGGTGCATTTTATACTTTGAACTGCCCTCACATCTGTAGTTGATTAAATAAATGCCCCCCTCCCGGCCACTGTTATTTACCAGACATGTGATGTCATACTCCACTGAGCTTGCGACTTCATCTCAAGGGTGAATCATCAAGTCTCCTTATTTGTCCCGGGACACACCCTGCCTGCGATGCGGTGCAGCGCGTGCCAAAAGCCAGAGTGCAGACTCAGGAAAAGCAGTGTGAAAACCCGGGGAGAGGATGCTAAAAGATAAACGACCGGGAGAAAAATATACCACTGCGGGCGGAGACCACGCAGATTTATCGGTTGTTTCATAAAGTGAGGTGAGATGTTCCGCTTCCTGTACGTTGCCAGTATTCCTCACTAAAGCTCATTTGCATGCCGTTTAATCAGATGGAGGTCCGCCTGCCACTTTTGTCTCGGGTCGCCGTCTGTGGCGGTACCCATGGCAATGAGCTGTCCGGGGTCTACTTGGTCAGAGAGCTGCTGAGGATGGCGACCGGCGCAGAGGCGGGAGAGGACGCCTCCGTGCAGGCGGTGCTGTCCAACCCGCGCGCTACCCGGCAGTGCAGCAGATACCTGGACACCGATCTGAACCGATGCTTCACCCGCGCTGCCCTCAAGTAAAACCACATAACTCACTTCCTGTTTGGTCCTAAGTGCCCCATCCTTCCTCTATGTACTGTACTCTAGTAACTTTACACATCTCTCTTATACAGCTCTTGACGAATTTGTGATCAGGTTTTCCACAGGTCATTAAGAAGCATTGAAACAAAAATGTTAGGTTTTCTTTTTTTTCAACAAAGACAATGTTATTCAAAAGAAGTCACTGTAACACAATTCAGCAAATACTAAATATGATAAAAATGCATTTGTTTCTGGAGACTTGACTAGATCAACAAAATGTACTGTGGTGTCCACCGTTTGCTTCATATTCCAATTAATTTTCGATTAATTTGAAAAGAAAACAAAGTACTTGTCCAGCACATAACTTTGACCACCACCCAATTATCACAAATAACCTACGTCTATGATTGTCATATCAATTATGATAAGTACTGTATAGTATTTTTTTAATGTCTTTATGCAACAACATCAGTGAACATATTTATACAGCCACATTAGTATTAGGTGAACATGTTAGTCCACTTTTAGGTTAATTAAAAAACAAACCTTTAAAAATGTTTTGCTATACATTTACAACTGATCTAAAATGTGTAACTTCTGATTAATCATGAGTTAACGATTGCAATTATGCAATGATTTACAAATTAAAAATGTGGTCAATCGACAGCCAAATAAATCGACAGCCATACATTTAAAATCGATTATCCTATTTGTCTAAGGCACTGCTTCTCAAATATTGGGGTGGGCCCCCCTGGGGGGGCGTGGATGATACCAGGAAAAAGGCTTTGTTTTTGTCATGTGGAATGTATTTGCAGTAAAGTAATAATTTTCATCATTTTCTTTTACTTTCAGGCACTTTGGTGCACTTGCATCTTTTTTCTGTTTTAGACTAAGCTGTAACCTGTATAAGCGCGATAAAAATAATTACACAGTGGTTGAAAGTTGATTTAAATAATATTTCAATAATAATCTTATTTATAGTCAGTGCATCGAATGGGGGGGGGTGCAAAAAGTTTTTTTTCTTTTCTAAGGAGGGCCTGGCAAAATATAGTTGAGAAACAATGGTCTAAGATAACAAAAGGTAACAAAAGTAGCATTTGCACGTGAGCAATGACCATTTAAAATCAATAAACACTGCCGTTTAGTTCAGACAAACATAATTTTATCTGTACGTTATACACGCAACAGTGTCCTACGTCACAGACGATGCTTCAAAAATGTTCCGTAATTAAATTTGAGAGTTGAGCTACTTGTTAGCTAAGATAAGGTCAATGACTTCCTGTTCTTCTTAATGAGCAGACTGGGCACGTTTTCATGCCCAGTAAAAAAATCCCTCGTAGTCCCTGAAGCGCCTTCACGTACCCCGTTTAAATTGTCGGAATATCCACATTTAATCAATCTTTCATATGACATTAGCTCTGATTTCTTCTCATCTTCTGTCCCTTTCCGTCACTCGCAGCGGGCCCTTGTCTCACGCACCCCCCTATGAGATGACCCGAGCCCGGGAACTAGACGCCCTGCTGGGTCCCAAAGGAAGCCCGCGAGCTGTAGATCTCATCTGCGATCTACACAACAGCACGTCCAACATGGGCCTATGCGTCATCGCTTTCTCCGACTGTGACTGGATCTGCTTGCACATATTTCGTCATCTCCAGGTATGTACCAAAAACTCCACTTGGATGTAAATGTTTTTTTTTTCACCCATGGAAAAAAAAATATTGATGCCATGCCTTTTTTTTCTTTCACAGAGGCAGATGCCAGATATACCAGTGAGATTCATAAATTTTGACCTCCCTGCTGAAGAGGCATTTTCTCTTGATTCAGTGGGAAAACATGGTTTTGGTACGTGTTTTTTCGACAGGAATGCGTTTGGGGTACAGTGAACCGCCACCACCATCGTTTTACAAATTCACCCGCAGTAGCTATGCAGACAGATAATGACAATAATTGTGTGCAGGCGGTATTAGTCATATGTTTGGAAACATCATTTAGTGTTTAACTTGTCACTGTTTAAAATTTTCCAGGATTGCAGCAATATTGTTGGCTTTATTTGATAAAGAAACAACATAAACAGCTTTGCACTTCTTGTTATTTTCTCCATAAGTTATTTTTTCTAAAAGTGTTTCCAAACTTTTGACTGGTACTGTATTATTTAAAGTTTCATGAAAAAAAAAAATTAACAATGAGTCACAGTTGGAGCAAAAATTGTCACATCTTCATTGTGTGTGTATTTTTTTTTTTTTTAATTAACACAGTACTGCCTCCCGGTGGCCAATGTAGCAACATCAGAAGGAGGCGCACATTAAACTGAGTTGAAGCATCAACTCATAATACATACATGAATTCTTTACATTCTGCTTACCAGAATATAAAACATTCACGGCGAACCAGTTAAAATGAACTTTTGACATCTCATCTCTAGCCGTCAATGGCAGTGAATGACTTACTGTTTTTTTTTTTCAAGTTTGTTCTATATGGGAGAATAATTAAATCGTATCTCATGGCACTTCTAAATTATCAGAAGTTAACTATCCGTCCTCAAATCACACTGCAAGTCGCTAATCCATTTTTTTCCCCTCAGCTTTAGAGATCGGCCCTCAGCCTCACGGCGTGGTGAGGTCCAACATCTTTGCGGCCATGAAAGATGGCCTGCAGCACACGCTAGACTGGGTGCGCCTTTTTAACTCGGGTATGTGAAAACATCGCAAGCGCGTGCGAAAGGTTCCTACTTCTCTTGCTCGTTTTCTGTGGTTCAGGTGCCATTTTGGAAGGCGGGCCGGTGGACGTTTTCACCGTGGTCGGTCATGTCGACTACCCGAGAGAAGACAACACTCAAAACATCACAGCTGCAATCCATCCTCAACTTCAGGTGCAGAACTTTCCTCAAAGATGAAAGATTACTCTTCAAAAACGTGTAAGAACGTGCTTTACAGAATATAATTATAAACATCAACAATAATGCAACTGAACACATAACATATAACATAAATATTATATTACTATTATACACAAAATGTAAATTTTTACTGCTGAAAATGACTAAGTAAGTGGACTATTCCCTAACGGTTACAAGATAACTTAATTCAGAGTTGTCTAAATTATGGCCCAGGGGCCGTTTGTGGCGCACCAGCCACATTTTTTGGCCTGTTGCAAATTCTAAAAAATTTTTTTCGATGTGGCCCACAATACTTTTTTCAAAATGTAAAAAAAAAAAAGGTTTGATGGACAGTGTGGAAAAAAAGTCCTAATTTGCCTCATCACCTTTAACCAATAGCATTTTTTCCCCCCAAAAACACTGTATAGACAATGTGTGATTGCTTGCTTGATTTTCATTGTTACAGTGAAAAAAAAAAAAGCATGGCCTTTATGCCTTTCTATTTATCTTTTTGGGACACTCAGATAGAAAAGGTTTGGACATGCCTGACTTAATGAGAATGATTAAATTCGAATGATTTTTTTTTAATGTGACTCGACTGTTGGTTAAAAAAGTCATTCTGAGCTATTTTTTCGAAGTTCTCTTTTCTTTAAATTTGTTTAAAAACTAAAATAAGAAAATATGTATTTTAAGATTTGAAAAATGACCGCCCTCTCCCCACCCCATAAAATGTGAATTTGGGGTCTAACACGCTTTTCTTCTTGAACAGCCCCTCAAATCGCCCCTTATAATTCCGAGAAAAATCTATTGGTTTGAATGAAAAGACGTCTTCTGGCAGGACCGAGACTTCTGCCCGCTGCGCCCCGAGGAGCCCACGTTCCAGACGTTTTCGGGCCAAACACTGCGCTACGAGGGCAGCGAGCCTCTTTATCCCTTCTTCATCAACGAATGCGCCTATTACGAGAAGGGCGTGGCCTTCTACCTTGCCAGGAAGAAGAGCGTGACCCTGCCAACGCTGCAAGTGCACAAAGACGGAAATCCAGCTAATTTTGTGTCCGAAGAAGAGGAATGAGACCCCGAAACAACCCCACTGCGGACTCTCGACAAACATATGGAAAAAAAGGTTTTATTCAAAAGCAACGCATATACATTTACACATTTCTCAAGAGCAAATCGCATACTGAACAAACATTTATTAGGAAATAGTGTGTCATAGAAATCTACTGATCTCAAATATCCAAAAAGCAGAATTTCGAGCCAGCCTGCAACTTTTAAAAAAAGAATCTTGCAGCAACTGTATCGCAATATGGCCGTTAGCTTACATTCAGAATGCTTGACAAGCAGGGATTGCCATTAAGAAAAAAATATAATAATAATTCTCCGCTTGCAGCAACCCATAATTGTTGTTTCTATTCTGCGGTGCTATGTGGAAATAGTCAAACAAAAACATGAAAAAAATCCTACCGAAAAAACACAAGGAAAGCTGGGCTTACATGTTAAATCAAGAACTACTGGCAAAGTAAAAAAACACGTTCAAAATGAATAAATAAATAAATACCAACTTAGTTTACAAATTAATATACAGTTGTAATTGCCAAGAAGCTTTGGCCGCATTAAAATAAAGAAAAAAAAGGTTGTTATTTCAACAAGGAAATGGCAGCAGTATTCCCTTAGCTAGAAATGTGATTTGTCACTATTCTCCACACCGTGCAAAAAATTGACAGCGATATTAGTCTTGCAACGAATGTCTTTTCTTGAAATATTAAAGCTTTATTTTTAAATACAATTTAAAAATAATCCCCCCCAAATATTACTCTTCTCATAATGTCTTTCTCTGAACATTACGACTTGTAGAAAATAATGTGGAATTAAATTATTCTCCGCTAAATATTACTATTATCATAAACCTTCTTTCTCTGAATTTTGGGACTCCTAGAAAAAATAATTACTATTCTCACAGGTTTTTTTTTCATGTGGAGCAAAAATTAATCTTTGCATACTAATGCCCTTTTTTCATCACAATACAGTTTTATTTCCACAGACATGCTCAAGAAATATTTTTTTTTTTAAAAGAAAACCTAAAGGGGTCATCTACTTATTTAGCTACTGTTAGCAGTAAAATCTTATATCTTGTCATTCAAAAATTCAATGACTTTTTATTCACAATTCATACTTTTAAAAATGACCATATTTCCCCAAATATAAGACACAATGTTTCCCCCCCAAAATGAGTATGGGTGTGTCCTATAAAGGGTAACTTAGAGATGAGATTCCTTTTTTTTTCAACTCTATACAAGAAAGATTGATCCATCAGCCACATAAGCTGAGTTTTAATGCGCAGATGTTCATTTGTATATCAGCCATGTTCTTTCTTATTATAATTACGGTAACCGTACGAGCTCAAGAGCCGATGTCAGTTGGCTGTTAGCAACCAGTGCCTGTTGCTACTAACAGCAGTTAATGTTAGCTGAGGTTGTTGCGACATTACTCCCAATAAAAGAAGCGAGCGGACCGAACCATCGTCCGAGTCCATCCTTGTTCAGGTGCAAGAATATTACTAAAACAGAGGATCATGTAAAGGTTATGATGTGTACAGCTGATTCAATTAAGAGTGGCAAGGTATGAATCTGTGTGCACCAGCTAGAGCAAACGGAAAAGTATTCCATTTAACTCGTTTTTTAATTGCGGCTTTTCGGCATATACGGACAATCATAAACTTGGTGGGACACGGATCATGTGCAAATTTGGGGATTTTTTGTGTCATGCCAATAAATACCAGAATTTGACGCCAAAATTAATGATGTGTCTTATACACAGTTGCGCCCTATATTTATCGGATTACTGTAATTATGGGCAAAATAATAACTTTTTACGACTAAAAATGGATGAATAAATGGGTTATCCTCTTGCCTCTTTTCCCAGAATATTAACAATTCTCATAACGGTTTCCTCTTCCTCATGGAAACTGTATGACTTTGTTCGTTAGTATGATTTTATTTTTCCCCGAGCAAAATAGCGATATTATTGAGACGTCTAGAGCTTTTTGTTTTTCGTCACGTACCCCCCCCCCCCCCCTGTCCAAAAAAAAAAAAAAATGGCTCTCTTACTCCAAAGTATCATCCACGTTGGGGAGATTTACCCGTCGAATAGCGACAACACCTATGCGATGTCATCAAAGTGCAGAAAAAGACTAGCGCTGTTTAAGCCACACGGTAGGCGGACATGCGGTAGTAGTTGCGGCCGTGGCTGCGCGCCGCCCACACCAGCAGGGCGGCCGCCATCATGTGTAAGGGCGAGGACATAAGCGCCAAGTAGAGGGACCAGCCCAAGGAACCGTCCACCTTGTCGGGAAGCACCGAGACCCTGTGCAGCAGGTCCGTCCCCGCCAGGTAGCAGCACACTGTGGCCAATGAGCACAGACCTGCGATGACAAACGTGAGAGAGTCAAAAATATATTTCTTTGTGAGGTTTTTTCATCCCTCAACTCAAAACTTTTTTAATGTTTTCTTTCAGATTTACATTTTTTTCTGGATAACTTATTAAAATGCTCGCCTATGGCTCTTTGACATCTATAGCCATCAGTGGCAGTGAATTACTCATTTAAGATTTTTTATTTTTTCAACCCAAGTAGGTTAAAAAAAAGACAACTATATCTTCTTCTCCCAAAAAAAGATTTTCATATGTGACTATTCTTTAAAGTTATATTTTTTCATTTTTTCAGCGACAGAACAACTTTATTCGTGTTTTTTTTTACTCTCGCCAATAAACACGATTTTTGTTTTCTAAAAATGCCTTTTTCTTTTTTTTGGGAGGGGGGTTCTGAGACAAAAAAGTCTGAACTGTACGGTTTTAAAAAAACTGATTAAAAAATGGTCTTTTTATTCAAGAGGGGTGTATACTGCAGGTATTTCTTGCAGAAAAGTCTAAATGTACTTCTTTTGGTCCGTTTAAAAACATAAAAAAAATTAACAATATGTAAGATTTAGGCCATTTTTCACGAATAAATGAATTATACATTTGCAAACTTGCAAATAAATGTGTTCTGCACGACCAATACTATGTTTTAAATATAATCATAGGTCTAGTCTTCATGAAATGCTATTACATGGGGTGTGGCACTCCTTCGGAGGTCGCCATGTCTGTTATAGCTCCGGACAGCCGGAGGAGATTGTAATGTGTATTGCTGTATTTACCGTACAGTACCGTACTTGTGAAAAAAAAATTAACACTACATCTCTTCTGGTGTCTTTTTTTTTTCTTCCCCTCCCAAACATATTAGCAGTGTTTAATGATTCAAACGGATTGTTCATGAAGCAACGAAAAGGAGTTACCTGTTAACAGATGGAGTACACCAATGGCAAGCGTGGGTGTGAGGCTTTGGCAGAGGCAGGCGCAGAACCCGATCAGACCCGCCAAGACCTCCAGACCCAAAGAGACAAGTGGCAAGAGGAACTGAAATCGCCACAAGTCTGCAAAAAAAAAAAAAACAGGTTAAGCTTCATTATGATGGATTTGTGATCATTTAAAAAAAGCTAGCGCTGTCCAATTTAACCTGCTCACTTGTTGCTAGGCAGAATTGATGTGTGAGGCGGAATAAAGTCAAACTTACACGTGCGCAGCATGTCCTCGCCGCTGTTGTGGTTCCCGGGTTCCTTGTATTTGGGTGTCAGCTGCTGCTGCACGGTGAAGCTTCGA
This sequence comes from Hippichthys cyanospilos, assembly GCF_059441005.1. Lineage (NCBI taxonomy): Eukaryota > Metazoa > Chordata > Actinopteri > Syngnathiformes > Syngnathidae > Hippichthys > Hippichthys cyanospilos. Next base: position 5,558,120 of record NC_142369.1, read on the forward strand.
CACTTCAATGCCATCTTGACGCCTGAGATCACCAAAAAAGGAAAACGGAGTCGGCAGTCCATATTATAGTCACCAAGAGGGTTTCTCTATGAGGTATGGCATTACTTTATTTTATCTTTGTATTTTTGTATTCTTTTTTTCTCTTTGTTGAAACCCTTTTTGACAATTTGCCATAATACATTTTTTTCCCCACGTTTTCTTTATGTCAAGTGTCCCTTTAGCACATAACACAAATAAATATTAAAAGGTAATTACAGTAATTGTTTTTATTACTCCCCCCCCCCCCCAATATATTGGTTTTGGAATAATTAAACAAATCTCACCCATCCCTCAAGTACAGCAGAATTTGAGCATCATTTTTGAAGGTGAAACACGCCATATTTCCATTTATGCGTTTAGAATATTACATGTTTGTTTGTGTTATATATACTGTATACATATATGAAAATAATGTATATTAATTCAATGTCACAATATGAAAATGTTTTATATTTGGCAGCTCACATTTAGATTTCTGTAAATATATTAGTATTTTGTGGATGAATATCGAATTTCAGGAAACGTAAAAAGAGTAAATAGATATTTCAATTGATAAGAAAATTACTGTTTGTTTGCTAAACGACGAGTTAGTTAGTCAGTCAGTCATTTGGCTAATGGGTCCTAAAGCAGCTCAAACAACCAGAAATAAATTTTCATTGTTTTGTGTGACAGTCTATTTTTTAATTATTTTAATAGAAGAAATATGGGGTTCCCCCTCTCCCTTTAAGTCACATTTAATATTCCTGGGGATGTATTTACGAAGTATCGTAGTAGTGATGATAAATTGTATAAAATATTTTAGGTAACTCAAAATGTCAATACAGCCGAGGGTCCAGGTCCGTTCGGCCTTCAACCTTTAGAGGGTGCTAAAGTAAATATCGAGTTAGTGATTTTCATTGTTTCGATGGCATTGTATTCTCCCTGAATTGTTTGTTGTCTTTTTATATTTAATTTTACGAGGCATATTGGCAAAAATGTCTCGTAATGAGGATATTTGACTTACTGCTAAATATTTGTTTTTATCGAATCACGCTAGCAAAACAATCGAAGGCCTCGGTTCGCCGCCATTCAGCCACAAGAGGTCGCCAAAGTGTCTCTTTATGTGATGTCATACCGCGACGGTAATTCAGGACCACTTCGCGCATCCCCCCCACCCAAATCCCCCAAAATGGAGCGCGTGCACATACCTGGCTCTTTGTACCAGTGCGGGTCGGCGGGAACGAGCACGCATCTCCACCACAGGCCAACGCTTCCGTTGAGCCGGAACAGAGTATCGCTGTACGTCTTCTCGTCAAACTCGCCGTCCATGAACTCGTCGTAGAGGCCGCGCAGCTCGGAGGCGTTGGCCTCGCCGCGCACGGGCGGGCTGCTGTACTGGTACCAGTGCTGCGTGCCCACGCCCACGCACAGATAAACGGTGGCCAGGAGACTGAGCACGCAGGCGATCACCAGCGCCGTGGCGTAGCGGTTGTCCACCATTGTTGCACCTCACGACTCACCGGTGGAGGAGGGGCGTGCATCAAGCGCCTGGGTCCTGGGTCCGAGCGCTCGGGCCGGGATATGAATCGCCGCCGCGGCCACCGTTGTGTGTCTCCGCCCCGTGGCCCACTTCCACAGATGGCGCTCGGCTTTACGCTCGATTCCATCGGCCGGTCGCGCTAATCCGTTGCTTTTCCTCTTCCGGTCGGCGCCAAAATAACGCCAGATAAATTGATCGTTTGCGCACGGATAGATTCCAGTTCATTATTTCGTTTAAAGGCCTTACAAATTATTTTTTCTTTACAAATGATTCAACAAAAATATAGACAATAATCATGTTAGTCAGATTGTTTTTGTGACAAACACATTTTTTTTGATTGATCGAGAAAATAAATCCTGCCTTTTCTTGAAAAATGTCAAACATTTTTATTCCGGCTAAACCAAATAGCATTGTGAAATTTACACAAGAATACTGTCTTGAACTAAGCACGGGAAGCTACAAATGTAACAGAAATGTAAACACCATTGTGTATTGTCTCACTTGTTCTTGCATCTCCAGAATCTCATCGGATGCTGCCTATCAAGTGAGAGCAGACTTTTTCGTTTGATCCTGGTAAAATAAAACGAAATGGGGCTGATAAGACCGGTATGATTATTTTTGACAATGGAAACGCATTGTCTTGAGGGGGACTTTGCCCCCACCAATGTGGCTGCCGACGCAGGCCGAGAGCCCCTTTGTCATCTTTATATTCGCACCAATCACACAGCACACTCGACTCTTAAGTTGGCTTCACTGACACTCGGAATTCAGATAAACAAATTGTTCCAACACTTACCGCTGAATTTACTCACAGCCGTCTTCGTCCATTTCAATTAAAATGTACTCGATGCACAAATGATGTTATAATTGGATTTTATGTATAGATTATTAATCGTTAATAGTTATAACTGATAAATCGTCGACACAGCGCTAAAAAAGGGTGAAAATAACAAACTCCGCCCATTTCTCCAGTACTTTAGCGTTTTCCCTTTCCTCGGAAGCCGGATGTAAATTGACCCGACTACGAGAACTGGTCCACAGTGGTCTAAGATACTAGGAATCCGTGTTGTAAGACTGTCAAAGCTCGCCTTTCGTTCAAAAGGATGTTCCTGAAATCTTTACTATTAAACATTGCAGTTTACTTTTTTGTTGAGTCTCAACCACAAACAGGTAAGAACGTAAATCGTACCTTCGTTTGACCTAATGGTCCTATTTTTGGTTGTTATGATGCTGACAGCGTTCACCTTGGTGACGTCACATCGGATACCTGAAAAGCCGTGTTGAACTTAACCCTTTTTGTTTAAAACCTAGCGACACTAAGGGGGACTTAAGGGGGTTAAGTGGTGCCAAGGAAATGAGAGAGGAAGTTTCAAAACGAAGCCTCTTAGTGTTGCAATTTTACAATCCGTCACATCCAAAATAGATTCTTTAACCTTCTGAGACCCGTTGTCCACTTTAGTGGACACAAATGAATATGTTTAGTCTCAGGACATCAAGGTGAAACCAAACAATCCAATTGACGGCTATTTTTCTCTGTAGGCGACCTCTTGCCACCCCACAACTTGACCCTTCGGTGGCTTAGCGACTTTGAGCCGCAACTGTGGTGGCAACACGAGAATTTGCCACCAAACTGTGAATACAGAGTGATAAAGAGAACGATGGAACACGACAGTGAGGAAGAAAGTGTAAGTCAATCAAAATATCTGAGTAGTCTTTTTTTTTTTTTGCACACAAAACAAATTAGTTCTAAAATGGTGATTTTAAGCCTTTTAATACCATGATGGGAACAGTATATATTTTTTTTAAAGACGTCAAAATTCGTCGATGAATCGACAACTAACCGATTATCAAATGAATCGTCAACAATTTTCATAATCAAGTTAGTTAGGTTAGAGTCAATCACTTAAAATTTTCCAAATCCTCCAAATTCAGCCACAACAGTAATTATTCCACTTTGTGTATTTCTTCATGAATATAGGCTTATTATATTTTGTGTTTATGTGTGTTTATGACTGAAAGCGTAGTTTTGAGTACGCCATCAATCCCTCTCGTGTGACATTGATGTGTTTAGTTGTTTAATCGGTGTTGATTGTGTCACTCTTATGGCTGTGCGACTGTCATCCAAAAGGTAAACAAAAGAAGGTCTCTGACCAGTTGGGGCGATAATTAATTATAGAGTCACAAAGGTTGTAAACCACCCCTGCTTTAGATAGGAAGACAAAGCCAGAGCAACCAAGCCCTAGTCAGAACAGTTTGGTCTTCTTTTACAAAGAACATTTGACTCAGTTTGTGTTCTTTGACTCCAGTCTCTCTTATCGATAACTCTGACAGAAACCGCTACAAATGAAGTTCAAAAGTTATCATTTTTTTCATCCCAAGATGCTCTGTTTGTTTGAGGGTACTTGGCTAAAATAAAAACAAATAAGTGGAACATGATTATCAAAGGTTCATAACCACTAAATTAAAGGATGGGACTCCAACCTCCTGTTGACTTTTTGACCTTTTCGGAATGCAAAACGATGACTAACGAATGGATTTTTTTTGTGTGGTTGTTTTAGATTGACCAATCACCTCCATCCCTCTACAACCTTGCAATGGAGGGCGGCTCCCTGTTTTTCTCAGTCCAGACCATCTGTAACCACTCAATTAGCCAACCCGCTTTCCTTAATGTTTCCTATCCAGGTAGGGCGTACGAATACTTGCCGGAAATATTTTGGACTGACCCTTACGATTCTTATTCATTTCCTTCCACCCAGAGCTGGTTACTAATGTGCGGTGCAGCATCGTCTCATCAACGCTGACTCGCTGCTCCTGGCTTCCGCTTGACTCGCCTCCAGATCTCGCTTTCTATTATGGGTATGACCATTTTTTTTTCTCCTTTGCTTAGTAAGCTTCCTGTGATGACATTCATTCGTCATGTGCGGAAGGTTAGTGCATGAGGTGGAAGACGGGCCCTCCGGTGTCATGTCCTTGTCAGAGTGTCCGCGGTACACGCTCGCAGAGGGCGCGAGGACGGGCTGCCGTCTGCGGTCCAAAACCCACGAGTCCATCCACATGTTGTTCAACGCCACCCTGGACGGAGGCCTCGTCAGGAACACCTTCGTGGAGAAACCTGTGCAAGGTGGAAACGCCGTCGCTCGTCTTTGAGAACAGTGGTTAGTAGTACCCCTGGAGGTACTTAAAGGAACTGCAGGGCGTACCCGAGATTTTAAATAAAACTAACATGCAAAAATCCTTTAAAAATAATGATTGAATTAATTGTTTCTGGAAAATATAAGTTCGAAAAACAAATTTGACATTCTGTAGATGATTTAATTTCATTTTTGTAAATTGTCCCCATACAAGAATGGTTTAAACCATAGGTGTCAAACTCAAGGCCCGGGGGCCATATCTGGCCCGCCACATCAATTTATGTGGCCCGCGAAATCCTGAGCAAACTTCAAATTTCTGGTTAAAATACTAAATTTGCAAGTTGTCCTCGACATTTAAAAATTTGGGGGTAAAAATAAGAAGCATGTTTGTTCCCAATATCTCTTTTGAACAGTTTTTACCGGGCTCGTATTTCAAAACTAGATAGAAGTGTGACAAACACACCTAAAATTGATTTGATTTCACAATTATACAGGCCCTCTGATAAAAATTATAACTACAATCCGGCCCCCGATAAATATGAGTTAGAGACCCCTGGTTTAACCTAATTTGTCATGTGCTCCTCTCGTTACCTGTCAAGTTAATGATTTAGTTTTGTGAATCCATGTCTACTATGATCCCAAAAGAGGACACTTTTAGTTGAATATGTATTAATAATGATTTCTTTTTGAGAACACGTCTGACACTTTATGTTGATTTTTTCAGAGACAAACATTTATTAATAATTAAGGTCTCTACTGTAATGCCATAACAGGACGCTTTATTTTTTTTAGTGGACAAATATTCGTTTATAATTATTTTGCGAACAAGTTTGACACTTTATGTTGATTTGTTTTTTGTGGACAAATATGTATTAATAAGAAAGTTAATGATTTATTTTTGTGAACAGGTCTCCACTATAACCCCAAAACAGGATGCTTTATGTTTAATATTGTTCTGTGGACAAATATATATTTTTATCTTTTTTTTTAGTACAGGTCTAACACTTTATATTGATAATTTTTTGTGGAAAAATATTTATTAACGATTATTTCTTTTTGACAACAGATTTCTGTGATCTAAAAGAAGACACTTTAGGTTGATAGTTTTTTTGTGGACCAATACAAATGAAGTTTGAAAGGGTCTAATATTGAATAAATGGCATGTTTTAGGTCTTTTTTTTTTTTTTTTTTTAACCAAAAAGGTTTTTCACTGGTTAAGGAGTACTTGGCTGAAAAGATGTTTCACAGGTGGTACATCACTGGAAAAAAGGTTGAGAACTAGAAATGTCTCTCGCTCAGTTTGTCAACGTTTGTCGTCTTTCCCTGTTCAGTGACGCCGCATCCTCTGAAGTGGAGCGTTAGCCAAGTTGCGGGCGCATTCAACCTGAGCTGGATTCCTCCTGATGTCTTAGATCTGCCTCGCTGGAAATTCCTCATAAATTACACAGAGTGCAATGTTGAAAAGGTAAGAGAAGATAAATGCAGTAATGCATGAGCATGAACAAGGTTTGAAATAAGCGAATTCCATCGCTATTTTCTGCGTAAATGTGACACTTTGTGCCTAATGTAAACAAACACATGGACTCGCTAAACTTAGAATCAAGCAAATCACATCGATAATATTGACAATGACCCCAAAAGAACTGAAAGGAAACAGGAAATTAAATACACTCAAAACTCATGTGACAAACAAAGAACACCTGGATATCACACAATAGGAGCAGGAATCTGATTGGGAGACACAAGTGAAGCAGGTTAACGGGGACAGGTGGACGCAATTACACCGACGAGACACTGAAACGAGGGGAACAAAAACATGAACTAACTAAGCACATGAACAAAAGCCCAGAACAGAGTAGAGCACACAACCCTGATGACAACCCACAGGACGCAAATACCAGCCTACCAACACTTTGTTGGCTACCTTCAAAAATAAACACACAAAATAATAGAGATGTCAAAGTGCTAGCCTTCTCAAGCTTTTATTTTGAAGTTTTTCCCCTTTGTGCTTGTTGGATCCTGTTTATCTTGACACATCCAAGTTTCCAGCAGCTGTTGATGTAAGGGTGACATTTGGTGCATTCAAATGAATTCGGACATTTCAAACTCATACAGAATGAAAGGCCATTGATGCATTGAACATGGCACACTCCAGTTATTGTGATAACTAAGCAATTGTCCTATTTTCAATT
>NC_142369.1:5567500-5622500 GCF_059441005.1 Hippichthys cyanospilos
AGGATGGTTGAGCGTTTTTTTTTTTTTTTTTTTTAGAATTAACATTTTGATGAATACCGATGTACTTATTATGCACAAATGTATTTTAATCATCTCAAAATATGAGAATGTTTTAGAAGAGTGACGAAAGTCGTTTTGGAAAGATGAGGAAAACCAAGATAATACATTCACCAAACGAGAAATGATGTTGCCTCGATTCAGCTGCGAAACGACGACAGGGGGCGCCCCAGCACCACGTTCCATTGTCAGGTGACGTACCAGAACTTGTACGCAACCTTTTTCACAGTGACCGCAATTTGTGGATTTGTTTTGAAACATTGCTCGCTCCTCATTGGTGGATTTATTGTTTAAACCACCCCCCGCCACCCTTCCAAATTTCGACATCAACTTATCTGTTTTGCCTCTTTGGTTTATGGAGGCCGTGGTGGGCTTCTGATGACGTCACACAAACAGAAAACGAGATTTGATTTTGAAATAAACGATCAGTCGTTCTTTTTCCACTGTAGACGTTGCAAACGTATCGATTCTTCCCACAACACAAAAACTATATAAAGCATTCCAAAATGAATATACTGTACTTGTATTGCTATGAATACTCAACAAACTATCCAGATGATTTTTTTAGGTCCCTTGCTACGTCATAATCATAGTAATGAGTCAACGAGCGATAATTTGTTCAGATTTTTTGCGGACAAGGACAAAGACATTTATAAAAAGACAGTGAGATGGAGACGGAGTGGAATGTGCATCTAATAAGGATATGACGTCAAGCTAGGCAAACGAAGTGAAGGCAAGACCGGAAGTGTTTTTTTTCTTTTAGGATAATAAAAACTGCGAATGAACACTTTTTACGTATTTTTAATGATCACGTTTAAAGAGGGTTTACACGACATCACGCGCTTTACTTGCCAATTTTGAGCTCTTCCACGTTTGTCGAATCGTGCTTTTATTTTGACGACCGCTACCAGAAACTACGTTTTCATCCTTTTAACTTGACAGTTCTCTGTACACAGCAGAAAGCGGACTGCCGCCTCCGAGGAAAGAGTGGGGCAGAGGTGGAGGAGAGGAGGAAAAAGAAAAAAGCGGTAGAATGGTGTAAACGCCTAGCGCGAGCTGGCAAACACCAAAGACGGCCGATTGCTGCTCTTCATCGTCCTTTTCTTTCTGGAAATGTCCCGTCCAGCCCAGCCTTTTTGATGCCGTCCTCACGGAGTTTTGGCCCGATCCTGGACTTGTTCTTACTGGTGGGCTGAACCATGCAGAGGCTGCTGCTGCTCCTCACTTTGCTGCTGACTTTACAAACTGGTAAGGATGCGTTTTTGAAAAGAATTGAGGACAAATGTGCACACTCTGATGCGGCTGTGTTGGTATTCGGTGTGACGTAGTTTTGGGGGGTCGAGTAGGGGGGTTTGCGGGGGGAAAGGAAAAGGCCATGCTTTTCTTCTTCACGTTTTCCTTTTTTCCTCCTGTTTTTTGGGGATAAACCAAGCACGCCGATGTCCTCACGTTGCACAAATGACCTTTGCAGATGTATGAGTGATGCGAAGCCCCTTTCCTCGGATGCCGGGACTGACCGTGAACGTGACGGGAATGAGTGTGATTGATCAGCTGTGCTTGGCTTGTCACCGCGCTCTCCTTTCCTTTCCCGTGTCCTTACCTGCGTGCACCTCCGCCCGCAGCGTGAGCATCCACCGGGGACCCATCTGAACCAAGTCCCTCGCCTTATTTTCCCAGCAGGTATTTGATAGTCACAGTTGCTAGGAGACAAAGGCTGGGAGGATGAGGACTGGGGCGCATGTAAATGCAACCTGTTTGATGGGGGTACCGATGTGTGTGCCATTGTCTACCGTCATAGGTAGAGGGCGAGAAGAGGAGGAGGGGCTGGGGGGGGGTTAAGGGGGCGTGTTTTGGTAAGGGATGATGTCACTGTGTCTGCCACCTGAATTGTGGAGGGTGGGTTAGGTGCAGCAAGCGCCCGTGCCATTGAATCCCCATTTGGACACGATCCTTTTCAACACGCGCCTCTTTGTTCACGTCACATGTTTTTCTGCCCTTAAGTCCACATGACAATCACGCACACACACAAGCATTGTCTACAAGCATGGCATCCATTATCACTCTCCAAACACACACGTTTGCCCTCCTGCAATAGCGAGAGACATTTTTTTTATCCGCCTTTCAAGTCAACTATGTTTCATGGTCTGCGATTTGAACACGCATGCAAAAGGCCGCCCGGGGCTTATTAATGATAGCCGAGCAACTCGTTATTTTGAAGTTGTTAGGATGGCGGGATACGGCCGTGATTGATTCAGCGTCGTCGGCCTTGAAACGACATACAAGGTGAGGAGCCGTTAACGTGTTACTGCATAATCAATCAGGGCCAACATGCTTCCAGAGAACACTTTTAAGGACTAGGACGAGGTTTGACCCTCGGCATCGCACTGAGGGTGCACTAAAATGCTGACAAAGGTTCGAAAGTGCAGGTGTTCTTTTTGTTCTCCTCAAGTGTCACTATTGGGCGCGAGTTCTGGGTCGTGACTGAATAAAAACAAAAAAACAAGATCCTGGAGGCAAGCTGAGGAAATGTTTTTCCTTTCGAGCAGTGGTTCTCCAATGGGGGCACGAGAGTCCCTGGCGTACATGAAGGAACTTCAGGGGCTAACAAGATTTCTACAAGTATCAGAAAATCTGATTTCAGGCTTTTAATGCCATGACGGGAACATTACAGGGTTTTTTTCAAATTGAGAGCAAAACAATTGGCACACAAAGCACCCTACTGCTAAATTACTTTGAAATGACTCCTTTGCAAAATATTGTAAACAGGTACGCATTATCCTTGTTGATAATTTTCTGGCAGACAAGACAAAAACAAAGCCGATGATTTTTCTCAATTTATAGTCTGGATTTGTTGAATAAAATACAGCTTGAAATACCACAAAAAAAGTTCCAAAGTTTACTCATTCAAACACATACGGCACAGCACCCTCTTTTATTCCTTTTTTTTCATCCAAAAATGCTTAGCCGTGGTTAGGGAGAGCTTGTCTGAAAAAAAAAAAAAACCCTTGGGTGAATTAAAAACAAAACAGGAACGGTTGACAAACTCTAGAGGGTGACCAGGATCTCCCTTCGAGATATGCTGAGAAATTTGGTCATCCGGGAGGGAGCTCTGCTCCTCCACATTGAGTTGAGCCAGATGAAGTGGCTCGGGCATCTGGTTAGAATGCCGCCTGGACATCTACCTTGGAAGGTGTCCCACTGGCAGAAGACTCCAGGATACTCTGGAGAGGATGTTTCTCTACTGGCCCAGAAACGGCTTGAGATCTCACCATAAGGGTGTGACGAAGTGGCTGGGGGAAGAGAAGTTTGGCAGAACTTTTCCAGAAGATTGGACGGCTACAATTGAGCCATTTATTTACTAGTCATCATAAAATAGTGGACTGAGAAAAGGAGACGGATACAAAGAGATGGTCAGGTTTTCTATGGGTTCCAGAAATAAGACGCAAAGCAAGAATGCATTTGCAAATTCCATGGGGTCCAGGTCTGTCTCCAAACCAGGGGTCAGCAACCTGCGGCTCCGGAGTTGCATATGGCGCCTTCATCCTTATGTTATGGTTCTCCGTGGGTCGGGAAAATAAATATAGCTTTTTTTCTGACTGACGACATGGACGGCGTAGCAAAAGCGACGTGTTTTTATCGCCGTCAGTGGGGTTTGCGTGAATGGGTGATAGGGTGACAGCTATAGGACGTGTTTGGCGCCACGGGACATGAGACGTGATGTGAGACAGCCAATCAGTTTTGAGAAGGTAAAAAGAGGAAATGGAAATATAGGATGCAAAGTGGGATAAAACTGAACATTAAGAACTAAAGCGCTTGAAGAATTCTTAACACAAGTAAATGTCATCTTAATGGAGGAAGGATGGACACGAACACTGCTAAGCGCTAGACGACGAACAGGAAATACAGCGCGGACTTCCGAATTAAAGGCAGATTTTTCAAAATAACATAACACAGATAAGTAAACGATATTAACTGAAGCGCTTGAAAAATTCTTAACGCGGAATAAATCTCATCTTAACGTGAACACGGATGGATTCAGACGTTGGTTGGGTCTGCTTGCTTCTTTTAATGAAAACAACGTGGTACAACCTTGGTTAATCAAAGCTGCTATAAGCAACTCCTCTGGCCGCTAACACCCACCTGATTCCGTCCGCTTCCGCCCCCACACTCGCCCAATTACCATAATTATCGTAAGAATACGTTTGATGTATATATTTATACAAAACATCCATTTCAGACGTAATAAAGTGTTTGCGGCCCCCAGCGAAAATCGTGTGGAATCGGCTCTTTGAATATTAAAGGTTGCCCTAAACCGACCGTCACGCCGACCTGGGTACTTGCGTTCTGTTTTTCCGTTGCCTTTTTCTCAGCACCCGTTCCGTCAAGGAAAATCGGATTTGTGACAATCCAGCAGAAAACTCCCGAATAAGGTTAGCTAACCTACGATCGAATGTATGGTCAAGGGTAAACCAACGGCGCCGAGGCCCTCGGGTTTCAGAGTCCCAATAATGCCATGGTGTTTGACGTGCTGCAGGCGACCGGAGTTATAAAAAGAAAGGCGAAGAACAACACATCCCCTTAAAAAGGTTTCTTTATGCGGAGTCCCCCAAGCAAGAGAGGTGCACTTAATCACATCTGACTGAACCTACCGCCCCCCCATCCCCCCTAGTACACGGTCAAATTCCGCAGAGAGGACCCCGTTTCGGGAAGCGGTAGCTTATTGACGGGCAGGTGGGTGAACCCGGATCGAGAGCCATTCGACAGAGGTGTTTGAGATTTGGCGGAGGGATCCGTTGAGAGGGGGTCGAAGAGCAAAGGAGGGGGTGGTCCGTATAGAGAAAGGGACCATTACTCGAGCCCGACCGCCCCCTCAGTGAGACGGCTCATTCACATAGAACATGTTGCGATTGCCGCTTCAAAGGCGGCTTTGCGGCGTAATCGCCAGGACGGGCCTCGGCCCCGTTTGCGCCAGTTACTTGTAACGTTCCCGGTTCTTCTTTTCGCTTCTTTCTTTCTTTCCCCCCCGACGCCCCCACTCCTCTTTCCATCTTACCCCTTCCTCTCTTTGGCGCTCTAATAGGTTCCAGATGTGTTTCTTGCATTCCTCTGGTCGGTGGAGAGGGGAAAGAGGAGAGGGGAGGGGAGGACGGGGTGTTACGAGATGGGGAGGGGGGATCGGATAGTCCGGAGACCAAGAGTATGAATTAAAAACTGAGAGCACATGAGGAAAAGGAGCTCGTGCGCTACGCGCGGTGGACTGTAAGGTTCAAGAGTGTGTTAACGGAGGAGGGAGAACATGGGTGGAAGGGCGGATAACGGTCCGCAAAAGTTGTTCTCTCTCCCTCGTCCCCGTCCTCATGTCCTCCTCCTTCTCTCCACCCCCTCCCTCCGCAGGAATGCGGTTGACACTGATGATGTCACTTCATTTCGGCGCTCTCCCACTTTCTGCTCCTCACCGGGGACGAGGGTAAACGGGGAGGGGGCAGGGTAGAGAGCGTGGATTTTTGTCTCGCTCCATCCTTCTTCTCTTGACGATAGCATTAGGGTCAGACGTCCACCCAAATCACTTCCACACTCGGCGGTCGGGTATCACAACAGCCCACGGGGGGGTGGGGCGGAGAGCTTGACGATTGCGCAACTAATAACGAGCGAGCGCTCCCGTCATCCGCGGTCATTAAAACGATGCCGTGCACATGTTTTATTCCCCCCCCCCCCCCCCCCCCCCCCCCCCCCCCTTCAGATGCGGCCTCTAGCCGACCTAATCGTGCCCTGGAGGTCGCGCTTACCTTGACTCTGACTTCCTGATGAATCTTCTTTTACGTGTTTTGCGAGTCATCTTCGTTTTGTCATGGGAACTACGTTGGCCTCGCGAAGGCCTCCCGGACGCCGCTGGCTACGGGGAATTCGACTTACACTCAAATCAGATCTCAGATCATCTTAAAAGGCGCTGGCAAGGCATAACCGATTGTTAGTTAGTAGTGTTAAAAAGTGAAGGTTTCAATAACCGTTGATACCGTCTATAATCGTAAGCGAGGACCTTTCTTGTGTCGTATTTATTGAAATTATTTGCTCTTTACATGAAATGCTTTTCACATAAAAGGAAAAGCATTGAAAGAAGGCACTAGGGAGCTGAAATTTCACCCAGATGATGTCAACATGGCAAAATTCAACATGGCAAGGCCACTACGTTATACCCTGACCAGGAGCGTACCTTCTCTTGGCTAAAATACTACGGGAATAATGTGGAAGAAATTGACCCAAAATGGTCAAAATACGATTGGCTGCTCGCAGATTTGACTCAACCTGCTCGTTGAAGATAATTATATTGCGATCACTGTTTTTTTAGTTTTTTTTTTAACCGTATTGTCATGGATGTAGATGAAGGTCCTTGTCTTAACCCACAGGAATCAAATTCAAGGCCAGATCAGTCCCGCCGCATTAATTGTCCCACGAAATGCTGATTTAACTTCAAGTTTCTGGCTAGAAAAATCAAAACTTTTAAACGTTTTTACAATGTGGCCCACAAAAAAAATGAGTTTGATACCCCTGGTCTTAACCCCTTCACGCCTTTTTTGGATCTTACTTGATGGCTCGCGAAACACTTCAAAAAGGCAAACATAAGTCCTGATTTGGCGCAACAAGCCCCCTCTTTGAAAATGATAAGATGGCAATCTTTTTTTTTTCAACTTTCTTGGCATGCGTGGAGGATAAGGCGGAGGTCTGACTTAACCCTTCGGGATCTAAGCATTACGCTGGAGGACGTGACACATTCGCATGTCTAAACCAATAAATGCGTTGAATTTCGATGATGTATCCATTTCTGGGAGATGAATGAATTCAACTTTAGCACTCAAAACCCTCTGTGCGATTTTTTGATCTTACAAGACGCCTCTCAAAATGCACATTTTTATCAAAATTTTTGCCCATGTTAGTCAAACAAACTCGCTTTCTGTATTATTTGAATGGTTACAAGTGATAACATGAAAAGTTCTTTTGAAAATACGTCACATCATTTTAGAGGATTTCTTCAGTGTGCCTCACAGTGGCCATTTATGGAAGCGCGGTGCAGTTTGGTGATACGTTATCACTAGTTCTTGCAGAGTTGACTCAACAAGCCGCCTCTCAAACTAATGACATGGAAATAATTTTTTTTTGGTTGTTTTGTTTTTTAAACCTCCTTGGTATGTATGGAGCATAAGCTGGAGGTCTTTGTCTTAAAAATTCCTTACCGGTGACAGAGCACTTTCACTTGCTATGAACTAAAAAACAAGGCTTCTTTCTCTCTTTCTTTCTTCTTCAAAAACAGAGCCGTAATTTTGATACTATGATATCGTGACTGTGATATTTTCGCTCAAGGTTATCAGACCGTCAGAATCTGATATCGGCCCAATCCTATTGCTGGATGTGGTTAGGAATCCAGGGGACCCGTTTTTGGATGGGAATGCCAAACAGGAAGTGACCTCCCCCAAACTGTTGGCCGTCTCCAGAGAGTCACATTACAGGATTATCGCCAAACTCTTTCTGCCACAGTAATTTTTCTCTGGACATATTCTTGCGGCAGCAAGTTAAGTTTGTCTGGCTAATTGAATTCCTGGGGCATCACAAGACCTGGAGAGTAGAGTCATGCGTAAGCTTTGACTTTCAGCCCTCTTCCATCAGCAAAGAGCCTCTCACCTTGAAGAAGGCTTGCGCCGAGATGTTGGCAAGACTCTCCGTCCGAATACTCGCGCACGGCTCCAAAGGGTGGCGAGGTCGAGGCCCCGGGCTTTTTATTGGCTGCTCCATGATGGATGACATTGCAACTAGCGACAGTACATACCAATGAAATTAGATTGCACTGGATTCAATTAAAGCGGACCTTGAAAGAGATCGTTTATTGACGGGATGTCGCTTGTAAAATAGTCGCGCTGTACTTCATGTGGCGTCGCTCACTGATGTTTACATCACATGACGGTACAATGACATTTGAGCACGGGTCACCAAAGCCGCTTCTTCGCTATTGATTAATTACAAAGGGCTGCCAGTTACGTTCACATGTCTAAATCCATCCATTCAGGTTCTCTACATAAGTAGCAACCATGATTTAAAACGGTAGAAACCGCCACTGTAATACTTCACATTTCTTCAGTTTACATCCTGAAATGATGTTCTTCGTGTCACTGGGGATTGGTCTGAACCAATATGTACGAAGGTCCGCGAGTCATCGTATAATGGTATCTTGGTATGAGTCGATGGAGACCAGTGACGACTATCAGAATAGCTAAAGCTAGCGAGGCTAACTGCTAATCTTATCAACAGCAATCTTATTTTCATGCTCTGACTGGAGCAGATTTGTGAAGACCATGGGCATTGCGGGGTACGGTCTTGTGAACCCGCAGAGTATGGTATTCCTAAGAATGTACATGAGAGCTTTCTTCTTAAGATCGCCACTTTTTATATATTAGAACAACTACGTTCTTGTGAACTTCACCCCCGATTCTTTCTGTGTTATCAGCACGATTATTTTAAGGGTATTTTAAGGTGTTTTAAGGGTTTCAGTCTAGTGCGCCTCACACTGGACCTTCATGGAATTGCAGTGCATTTTGACAATAATAGGACTGGTGATCCGGTATCACTAGTGCTTGCAGAGTCGACTCAACAAGCTGCAATCTAAAAACTAATTAGTTTTGTTTATTCGCTCTTTTTTGCTTTTTTTCTTTGACCTTTTTGGCATGCACGGAGAATAATGAGGAGACCTTTGTCTTAAAAATAGCTTTCCAGTGGTGGTGCACCCCCCGAAAATGTATTTATTTATTCATTCGTTCAATACTTTGTCTAAAAAGACATTAGATTGTGTTCAGTGGGGAAAAATTGAGTTGTAATTTTTTATACTGTAATATTTTTGATATCATGGGGGCACCGTTTGGTGCCCCCCTGCTCTGAAGTGACTTTAGGGACGGGTCGCTGCCCAAAATCAATCGGGAACTACCGCTGCAAGCTATCGATTGATAGTGACATGGACTGTGGCCGCTTTATTCCGCGCAGCGAGCCACGCCGCTCGGTGCGCACACGTCTGCCTCATTCAAGCATGTCCAGAGAACGTCCATTGTTACTTCAGGTTGCCCTTGGTTACCGCAGAGCGGTCTTTGTCATCCGCCAGGCGCTGGCTGCGAAGCGCTCGCGGATTACCAGCGGCCGGCCGGCTTTTTCTGAGCTCCGGCATATTCAAGCGCCCGTAATGTGTCAGATGCATCGTTGCCAAATTATCATATTATCCTCCAGTGATCCTGGAGTTGCCATGGCCACAATTTCTATCATTGTGTCAGTGGTCCTCGCGGGCTGTCGCCATGGTAACGGCAGAGGTTTGCCACGCACACATACTGTAGCGCTCTTCAGATGCACGTTTGAGAGGAGCCCTAAAGAATGGGTGGGAACCACACATGCCGTCATGATATTAAAATGCGTCTTTTCCCTTGCAAGTCTACAGCAACCGTTTTCATAGCATTAACAGTTTCAAAAAAAAGTAGGAAGGTATTTGGAGGACTAATAAAAGAGAATGTAGTTGACAAAAGCCAACCGCCTGGAAAGGGGAGGGCTGTGAGGTACGATGACATAGGAAAGGCGGACAATGCGGCAAACAAAAGACACCGTCTTTGTCCAAAACGTCCCCCCCTAAAACTCCACACACGCATACAGCCCAAGAATCACCTTTGTGTTTTGAGTCTGAGGCCGCACAGTAGGTCGCCTCCTTTCACTGGCCCCCCTCCACATCATAGGTGCCCCATTATTGCGTCCCCATATAGCGTCACCATGGTGATGAGTTATTATGGCCATCCAGGCGGGCGGCCATATTGTTAACTAAACATGTGGTAGAGTTCCCGTAGCCGGATTAACAGACTCAACAATGTCTTTTCTTATCTAAAATAAGTTTTACAAGAGAAAATTTATTGAAACTTTGCTAATCCGTAAAAGTAGTTTCAGCTAATTAGAGATATGAACTGTGTGATGGAAGTGAACGCAACTGAAGTCGCCTCTGAAAATGACAAAAAAAAAGAAAAACGGACAGTAATATATAAGCCTGGGTTTAAAAAAAAAAAAAAGTTGACCAGGTCTGGTAAGTCCACTTAAAAAAATGGATCTGCTAAAAATATCCACCTCGAAGCTATTTGAAGTCGCCTCTGAAAATGACAAAAAAAAAAGAAAAACGGACAGTAATATACGAGACCTGGGTTTTAAAAAAAAGTTGACCAGGTCTGGTAAGTCCACTTAAAAAATGGATCTGCTAGAAATATCCACCTCGAAGCTATGCCAAAACCATGTTTGTGCCACCGTTTTCTACATGAAAATTTCTCAAAGACACACACAGTGTTCCAATAACAGCAAGGCAGAAGAACTCCTCCTCCCAAAGAACCGAGGCTGTCAGAAGTTTCCAATTAAAAAAAAACAGTCCTGGCATGCTCATGCTAATCGCGATGGCTAACCAGTTAACATTGGCAAATTTTGATCAATAATAAATGAGTAGTTGTAGTTTCTGTTTGAAATACCAAATATGAGCAATTATATCAACGGACTACAACTCACCTTCAACCTGAGTAGATTATGAAAAATAAACAAACTAATTCAATGAACTAATCAATAGGACAATTCATTTTTTTTAAGATTCAATCGTGACAGCCCTTTATATTGCAGTTTTATCATCAACTTTTTGGTGTTTTTCTTTGGTGAAATTTTCCAAATTTGAAATAACAGTCCATTTAATCATTTGAGCTGTCACTATCCATCTCTGCCATTGAACAAAAAATGAATGATTTAGAGATGATCAAAACGATTTTTTTCCCGGCTTATACCAATTACCAATCCAAATTGTCGTCCTTAAAATTTCCATAAAATAAAATTTCTCATGACAGATCATTTTAAAGACCGAGCTATGAATCCCATTCCAGCAATTTTCCTTAAAACTGCAAGCAACTGTCAGTTTTGCATTCTAATTACTAATTTCCCTTAACTCCATGAGTATCGCTATAATCATGTTGGTATTGGCAGTGATACCGATCCCATTTTATCGATATTTGCCCTTCTCCACAATGATTCATTTTTTTGTCATTAATATCTGGAAATTTGAGTAACGTCTAAGTCCAAACCAAGCATTTCGTTTACATATTTGTGCACGCGCTCCATGTGACAGTTGCCGATGGCAACTCGCCAATCAACCCGTCGTCCTGGCGATGTAACGCTCGCGATCAATCTTCGAGGGGTAGCTGTGGCGCCCCGTGTCGAGGAACGTAAGTTTATTCAAAAAGGGTGATGTCATCCTCCCCCGCGAGCGCCGCCTGCGGACATCCACGTTTCTTTGTTCTCCATTCTCGGCAGCGTCGCCGCACGCCGCGGCCGCGCGGAATCGGGCGGATCGCAGAATCGATTCAGCGCGTATCGACGAGCGTCGGGAGTGTTTGGAGCGATGGAGGGATTTTCATTCCTGACACACTGGGAGGGTTGGGTCAGACCACCACAAGAACCGGTGAACGCACCGGCGCGCTAAACTTTTTTGGGCAGGCTAATTTCCAACGTCATCTGTTGCTATGGCGACCCGTGCCTGTAATTCAGCCAAAGCGCGGGATTGGATGGGGAGGTGCGAGCGAGAGACCGGCGGGGGGGGACTTTGTCGGACGGGAGCGGGGAGGCGGCTCAGACAAAGACGATGCGACGGATGCGTAGGAATCCACGCGAGCGGCGTTTGACTCTCGTCGGAGGCAGAGCTGACGCAAGCTTGGAGAGAAACGGCGAAATCGAGCTAGCGTTGACATTTGCGGGAGAGCGTCGGGAAACGCGGGGGCAAATTGGCAGCGCGCTGGCTAAAAATAGATCCAGATGTCTTTGCATGCATCTGCTGTAGCCTCTTGTTCGGTTGCAGGCGCAAAGGGACGCGGCGGTATCTCGCCGTGGGTGCGAGAGGCGCCGGGAGGCCAAAGCGCTGGTGGCGACTCGCTAATGTGAGTCACCTGGTGATGGCGTGCCGGCCTTGGCTGGCCTTGATTTGACAAGATGTGGCTGGTGTCAAAATGATGCTCACGTCACGTTAGGGAGTACTGGGATAAAAGAAAGTTCCAACTCCAAAACATGTCTCCCAGGACACATCAATTTCTGCCACGTGGAACATGTCCACCAAACAAAAATGTCCCCAAAAAAGTCTTCGTTTGTCTTCAGATGCAAATGACATTTTTTTTTCCTTGACTTGAAAGCAAAAAGTTGATATTCTTTATCCTCTGTGAAGAATGACTCATGATTTATTGACAAACTGTTTCTTGTTCCTTTCATTCATTGTTTTGATTTAAATGCATAAAACAACTAATAGTACATTTACTGCCATGGCGATCGCAAAAATAACTCTGAAAGGGGAAGTCAAGTCAAAACGGCCCTGACATGTAAATCGCAAAAAGTAACGAAGCAAAAGAAAAGGTATTTGCAATTGAAAAAAAAAATCTCACATATATTACAAAAGATAAAACGCAAGGCCAAATAAAAAAATCACATACAAAAAAGCATACAAAAAGGCATTACAAAAGTCAAAAAACATCAAATCAAAAACAAACAGAAAACCAAGTCAAAATTAATCCCAAACAAAAAAAGGCAACATTAAAAAAAATCACAAAAACATACAAAAGAAAATTGCAAACAAAAGCATGTTACAAAAGACAAAACGCATCAAATCAAAAATAATAAACAAAAAAGCAACGTAACAAACGGCAATCATTTGCAAACAAAAACACACTACAAAAGATGAAACACAGTTTTGGAAAAAAAAAAAGAAAACTACAATAATAAATCACAAACAAAAAGCAAACTAACAAATAAATGATGATAATAATAATTGCAAACAAAACAAAAACACACAAAAGACAACATTAAAAAAAATTCCCAAACGAAAAACAAACAAAAGAAAACTATTCACATAGAACTTTTTGGTTTGCTTAGTTATTTGTTGTACCCACTAGTGTAAACAAAATAATCTGATATTCTAATATTGTTTTTTTTAAACATAAATTAAACGGTTAAATACACACATTTTTCATCCATCTGAGGGAGCGGCCATTTTGCCACTAGCTGTCGGCGGAAATTGACATCACAATTGCTTTGGGCTCAAGTAAGCACCAATGGCGGTTTATCTTCCGCAAGTCCCATGATCATACCGACTCCTTGTAGTTTGTGCCAAATTTGACACGATGTCACCATCTGGGTGAAATTTCAGCTCCCTAGTGTGGAACTCCTTCGACCAAGGGTTAACTATGACTGTAATTAATTGATCGTAATTATTCAGTTAATCTCCCACCCGTAATGATAGAGCGATATATTTGTTTTAAAAAAAATTGTGGGCGTGCGTGAACGGATTCATCGCATCTGTATTCATTTCAATGCGGGACGATGATTTGAGATGCAAACGAGTGTATGTCGGCTGTTTGTATTTTCCTGATATCCTTTTTGCTAGCCTCCCTCATTTTGACTGCTCCAGCAATTTCTAGTTAAGGAGCAGCAAACCGCCCCAACGTGTCAATTACACGTTTGGGCTGGAGTGCGGTTGTGTTTGCGTGTGTCCACAGGAAGTGGCTGGCCGACTCGCGGCGGCGGCGGCGCGTATTTTGTGTCCGCGCGGTTGCTGTCGACCTTTTTGTGTGGACGGGGAGCTCCGGCGGTATCTTGGGGATGAGTGACTCAAGGAAATCAGGACACACTCTATATTTGTCACTGCCGCATAACCCACATAGTGGAAGAATCCCAGTTCCCGCTTTGGCCTCGATTGTGCTCTTTTCGCACCTCGAATCGAAACACAAACACACCTTGACCGTGCGGTGTCGACCGGCGTTTAGCGGCGAATATGGAAATGAGGCGGCGAGGAGCACATGTTGAAAATGAGTCAGGATTTTTCCGCGCAGATTGTTCATCCTCTGCCGGGCGGCGTGGAGTTTGGATTACATTTGCGGTTTAACGTTGAGGGAATACCTCCAACTGGCCTCCGCGAGGTAGCTGAAGGGAGGATTTGCTTGGCCTCGGGCCCTCCTCGACTTTGCCGCGTCGTTAAAAAAAGGAAAGGGGAAAAATAGCGGCGCTTGTTTAAAACCGGGCTTTTTTTTTTAATCCCCTTAGAGTCAATTTCGACCCGATTTGGGCCAATGATCTAGACCGGCGGTTCTCAAAGTTGGGCCTGCGGACCCCCGGGGTCCCTGGCCTGACTGCGGCGGGCCCGTGAAGTAATTTGAGTGTTTTGAAACTCATTTAGTTTATCTTTTAACAGTTATGGATTTGTTTGGCTTAGTTTTTGTTTTTTTGGCGCCGCCTCTGGCCGTTGTTGATAGTGCATTGATAGTGCGCTGCTTTTCTACCTCATATTTTGCCATGACCCCCCCCCAAAAAAAGAGAAACCTTTTCGCGCCCCCCCAAATCTTGACACGCTAAGTATAAAGAAGATTATTATCCATAAAAATGTTGTATACCTAAATCTGTATCCTTTTTAACATGAACAAAAGAAAAAAAAATCAACTTTCAACAACTGTTAATTATTTTTTACAGTGTTTATATGCGTGTACAGTGTTTATATGCGTTACAGCTTAGTCTAAAATGAAAAAAAATTATCAAATGATTAAAACCCTCAAAAAAAAGGCTTATTTTATTGCAATTACACTTCACATGACAAAAAGAAAGTTTTTTTCCCTGTGGACATTCACGCCCCCCCCCCCCCCCCCCCCCCGGCATTAACTTAGTGTTTATATGCATTACAGCTTAGTCTAAAATGGAAAAAAAAAAAAAAACAAATGATTAAAACCCTAGAAAAAAAGACATGTCTTATTTTATTGCAATTACACTTTACATGACAAAAAGAAAGTTTTTTCCCTGTGGACACTCACGCCCCGCCGGCATCACCTCACCCAAAGAGAATTTGAAAAACACTGGTATAACTAGGTCAGGGGTTTCAAACTCATTTTCAACGTGGGCCACATTTTAGTTGTAGTTTCTTTCAGAAGGCCGGAATAACTGTAAAGCCAAATAAATGTTCGTTTTCATCACACACTTAGCTAGTTTTGAAATCAGACGTCAAGTAAAAACTGTTCCAAAGAGTGCGTATGAAAATTGGTTGCTTTTTTTCCCCCCAAAAAACTTTTAAAAGTTGAAAACAACTTGCAAGTTTGGTATTTTAGCCAGAAACGTGAAGTCGCGTCAACATTTTGCTGGCCGCATGATGTGGCGGACCAGATCTGGCCCCCGGGCTTTGAGTTTGACACCCGTGACCTAAATTGAAGCATCAAGCAAGGACAGAACATTGAGTTATTGATAAAAAAAATATGTATATTTATGTTCATGTTATTCTATATTAAATTGTGTAAGTATTCATGATTAAAAAAAAAACACTAGGAGGCCAACAATTCCTAAATGCTTGCAAATGGAATTTATCTGATGGCAAAATTTACATGGGTATGACCATCGACGGCCATTTCGAAGCCACCCCTCATGCGCTGTTGCTTAGCGTCGGATTCTGTTCCGAGCTCTCATTTCATTCATCAAGTCGATTTCCAAATGAAGGGCCGCTTTTTTTTTCCCCCCTTTCTTTTTTGGGCCCAGTGTTGAATTATTCTAGGTATGCATGCCGCAGAGCTCCATCTGCATCTGATTCCCTCCGCTCTGTTCTCCGCGTAGCCTCGCACATCTTCTTTATCTTCAGAATATTAATGTGCAGCACTGTCAGAAGCTATTGTTGTGATTGCTGCGGGATTCTTTTTTTTTTTTTTTCTTGCACGACTGCATTCTTTCGCATTAGCGGGCGTAATGTAACTGCAAATCGCAAGGCGGTCTGCTCGGATATGCAATAAGAGAGCGGACGAGGAGAATAAGGACTGAGGGTCATGACTGCGCTTGGGCGAGGCATATGGCGCTTGGTTAAAAAATAGTCAAAAGTGAGAGGGATGCGAGCCTTCAGAAAAGCGCCGGAGGCCTCGGAGGGAGAAGTGTGAGGGGATGGGCGGGGAGGGGGTGAGTGGAGACTTTGGTCGGGCGTTCAAATAAAGTGAAACGGCAACAGTGGGAGGTGACGGCAACGACCGAAGGAGGGAGAGAGAAAGTGCCCCAGGGTTGATATTTAATGTGATAAACGAATTGTGACAGTGTGCCTCAAACCCCCTTCCAACCAGCAAGGAGGAGGAACGCTGCTGAAATAGAAGGCGTTGTGCCTAAATGCGTCACAAATGGCATCATCAAATATTATATATATATATATATATATATATATATATATATATATATATATATATATATATATATATATATATATATATATATATATATATATATATATATATACACACACACACACATATTGCTGCATCTTTGTGACAAGTCACTTTATAGCCAATCCCTGATTGGCTCATAGCCAGGAAATGCAAAATAGAAGTTTTTTTCTTCCCTAATTAAAACTTTTTTTTTAGCAATTTCAACCTCAGCAATACTTTATTTCACTTGTAGTGTATGTGACGGATCTATCTATCTATCTATCTATCTATCTATCTATCTATCTATCTATCTATCTATCTATCTATCTATCTATCTATCTATCTATCCATCCATCCATCCATCCATCCATCCATCCATCCATCCATCCATCCATTCACCCACCCACCCACCTACCTACCTACCTACCTACCTACCTACCTAATTGGAGAGGGAGTTGCTAAAGTACGGGGGAGCAGGGGGAGGCGCCAGTAGGTACAGCTGCACATCATGCCGAATAGAATTCAATTCTATCTGGGTCTTCTCATTTAGCATTAACGACGGGGAAGAGGTTCGCGGCGGCACGCAGAGATTTCTCGTCAATAAATGAGGTCACGGAAAGAGTCCATCAAAAACTCCAAAATAAAGGCAAGATTTTTACACGGGCTTGAATCGGGGACGGAATAGGATAATAATGAGTCAATAACAAGATGTGCATCCTCCACGCTGTGCGGGAGTCGTGTCTCCGAGGGACAGCTAATTACAACTTGTCATCATAAAGAGAGATGCACAATGGGGTCTCTCTTTTTTTTTTTGCTCCATTTTCCACATGAGGCGGTCACCGCTGAGCAGCACACTGGTTCATCTGCCGCGGCGTAATGCTGGGGTCCGGGCGGGCGAGCGCACAATGATGGCCACTGTAGCTCTGAAAGCTTGCGAGATGACTCACGGGGAGGAATGAGCAAGAGGGGGTGAGGTCGGGGGATGGAGGCGCACCAGGGGGCGGGCCTCCGAGACTTGGGAAGAAATTAGGAAAAGGGGGATGAGAGCGAGACCCGTGGCCGAATTGGCCTTTTGAGATCCTTTCGACTGAGTCAGCGCGAGACGCTCGCTCGTCCTCCCCCTGACCGGTTTCCTTCTCAAAATGGCCGAAAGCCAGCGCGCGATCAAAGATGGCAATCGCCACATTCCAAAGCGCCGCAGTCAATTACCCCGAAATAAAACCGCGTTTCCTTCAGGGAGGTTTTAACCGCCCTCATCGACGACTCACTTTAGTTTTTGTTCTTTTTCCCCTCATGTCTCCAAGTGTGGCCCGCGAGATTCTCCCAGGAGCCGGCAGACCAGTCGGTGGTGCGGGGCCAGAGGGTGATCCTGTCCTGCGTGGTCTTCAACTACTCGGGCATTGTGCAGTGGACCAAAGATGGCCTGGCGCTGGGCATCGGCGAGGACTTGCGGGGTGAGACGCCGGGCGTGAGACGTGTCTCGCAAACGGATGCAAAATCGTTCGGAATCCGGCGGGATGCTCTCGGGCCCTTTATTGCAGTCGATCAATTTGATTGCCGAGGCATAAACCTCGCTCGCATAAAAAGTCCCGGAGAAGTGTCGCATCTGGCCCAAATGCATTTTATGTACTTCTCAAAGTCACCCTCGCGCCGCTTCCCTTTTCACATCAAATTTCTAGGACGTGAACGTCCCCTTAAAGTGTCTTGTAGGTTCACACGCCACAGAGAGGAGCGTTGTTAATGACCTTTCCTAATTTGAATGGTCCAAAAAAAAAAAACTCCTAAGACCCAGCCTATTTGTTTGTGTCCGTTGTTGTGTACGTTTTGTCTCGACGAGACACCCGAGTTCATTTCACACCACCCAAACACATGACAGGATCGAAAAGGCCGAGATGGCCTCTACCGAGCACGGTACGGCTAAGTAGCGTAGCTCCAATACGCCAAAAGAAATAGACCGAAAACAAATGTCCACGGCAGTGGACACGAAAGATTAGGCTGGGTCTCAGGAGGATGTACAATAAAAGGAAGCGCTTAAGCCCCACCCTGCTAAACTGTCAATCAAATATCGCACGTCGCTCCTTGATTGACACTGCAAACTTAAACTTAAAACCTCTATTCCAAGTCTTGACAACGAGGCGCTCTAAAGCAACCACTCCGAAACAAATCCCTAGTCTACACAGAAGCTGTCGAGTCAAACCTCGTTCTTTTTTCAATTCCCTCCCATCGAGATATACTTCCTTTATCTTTGTCACATGCATGCACTCGCAGCGGACAACGGGGCACTCTAATGTGGCTATTCAAGGACAAAGCCGTAGCATAAGCACCAGCTTTCAAGTCAAAACTACCTATCTCCCAGTTTTTTTTCCCTTTATCTTTGTGACGAGCATGCACTCACAGCTGACAACAAGGCACTCTAATGAGGCCATGTCAGAACAAAGCGCTAGTCTACACACTAGCTATCGAGTCAAACCTAAAATGTCTTGTTTTAAATTCCCTCTTACATAGTTCTTTTACCTTGGTCTTTGTGACGCGTATGCACTCATATCTGACAATGAGGCACTCTAATGAGGTCATTCATAACAAAGCCCTAGTCTACACACTGGCTGCCAAGTCAAACCTAAAAGTTCTTTCTTATTTTTCTTCCCTCTCACCCAGTTCTTTTACTTTTGTCTTTGTGACGTGCATGCACTCGCGCCTTACGACGAGGCGCTCTAATGTGACGTTCCAGAACAAAGCCTAAGTATACGCACAAGCTGTTTAGTCGAACCTAAAATGTCTTGTTTTCAATTCTCTCTTGCCCAGTTTATTGACCTTTGTCTTTGTGACATGCATGCACTCAGAGCTGACAACGAGGCACTCTAATTTGGTCATTTACTAATAAAACCCTCGTCTACACACTAGCTGTCAAGTCAACCCCTTTTTTTTTTTTTTATTCCCTCTCACCCAGTTCGTCTACCTTCGTCTTCATGCACTTCGTCTGCATGCACTCAGAGCTGACAACGAGACACTCTAATTTGGTCATTTCCTAAATAAAACCCTAGTCTACACTCTAGCTGTAAAGTCAAACCCCCTTTTTTTTTTTAATTCCCTCTCACCCAGTTTGTCTACCTTCATCTTTGTGACTCGCATGCACTCGGAGATGACAACGAGGCACTCTACTGCGGCCATTGCATCAAGACGTCTCTGTTCATTTTTGGCTGTCACATTAGACTTTAGAAGAAAAAACATCACCGTTGCTCTTCTGCCTTCTCGCTGTGACCTGCATACACTCACGGGCGACAATGAGGCGCTCTAACGCCGCCACACCAACCATTTTGCTTTTTTTTTTTTTTTTTTTTTTTTTTACTATTGTAGTTTTTAGCAAAAGCGTACACACAAGCACCATTGTGGGTTGGGTGTGTTAAACAGACTTGTGTTTGTGTAGTTGTGTGTGCGTGCGTGCGACTTCTCAGGGCTTTTCATCCGCTTTCTTGCCCTCCACATTACACATGCAAATGCATGTATAAACAAGGCGCCCAAGCACGTGCGAGCACAAGCAAGGACGCCCAAGGTTACCAAGCGAGCGGCCCAACAGCCGGGCCCAACTCTGGCTCTCGCACCGTCTCACGCGCCGCCTCCGTCTGGGCAGCAAATTGTGTGCACCATGCTGTGGAGTCAATTTGAGTGCTCCAAAAAGAGTAAATAAATACATTACTGCTTGCTGACCGAGCGCGTGAATGCCACCTCTTGGTGGGAATGTGCAGCGGCGGCACAGCTGGCGGATATGGGGGAGGGGGGGGGGGGTGCGGAGGGGGAAATGATGGTGCAAATTGGAGCTGTTGTGTGCCTCACATAAAACAAGAAAAAAACGTTATGATAATGATTGTATTTAAAGTGATACTAAATGTATTCAACCATTTTCAGCGGAAAAAGTTATTTTTTAATCTGATGATTAAATTATTATTAATCTATTTCAAAAACACACTTTTTGCCACTTGCCGTCAACGGAAAATGACATCACACATGAGGAAAGCTCAGGAAATGACCAATCAGGGCTCATGTGTTTTTTGGATTTGGTCATGTGATGTTCACAAGCTGAGTCGCTATTGGCTATTATGTTATTATGTTATTATTATTAGCTATTAACTAATATTTACTAATAATATTAACTAATATTTCCTTTTTGCAGCTGAAAACGGCTAAATAAATCTTGCCCTGCTGTAATTTAATGACTTGGTAAATTAGTCCAGCGGTGCGGTTCATCTACAGCAGTGGTTCTACTTTTTTTTTTTTTTTTGCATTAAATTACAATATTTTTTTAGCCTCGTGCTTCCTATCAGCGCAAATAATTTTGGGATTAATTTTTTTTAAAAAGATTAATCAAACCCTGGACCTACAATTTTAGTGGTATCTTTAAGGGTTTTTTTTTTCATCAAGAAGGTCATCCAGAAGGTGAGATAGTGTACAATAAGTACACTAAGACAATAAGTTTTCTTTCTGGTTCATATGCTGGAAAATTGTGTCACAAATTGCCCATGTGCATCTGTGTAAAACGACAAAATAAATACTACAATGTTTGATGAAAAAGTTACTCAAATATAATTTAGAAACAAGTTGTTTCAAGTTCTAATTAATTTGCTCTCATTTTGAAAAATTCATTTAGTTGTACCCTGAAACGAGAACTGTTGATTTAGTGTGTGTCATTGTCCAACATGTCAAGGACAGAAGGCAAAAACAAGTGAGATTGACTCGAAAGCAAGTGTGTGGGCCAGGAATTCGGACTAGCATTGCCATTTTCGAGCCCTATGATAACCTAAAATGCTATTTCATAAAAATAAAAAGAAAGGCATATTTTGGAAGACGGGGCAAAAATATTCTGCTTGAGTTGTAAGTATTTTACTTTGGTTAAATTTGAGAAAATGGCTGAGCATCCTGTTCCCCTCGTAAAATGAAAACCATCTTTAATTTTCCTTGAAGATAAACCATGTTAAAGGATTTGCTTTTTGTTTAAGTGCTTCCACTGTTTGTTTTCCCCAGCCTGGCCCAGGTACCGAGTGCTGCGGGTCCAGGAGCTGGGCCAGTATAACCTAGAGATCCTGTCAGCTGACCTGTCCGATGACTCCTTGTACGAGTGCCAAGCCCCTGATGCCGCCTTGAGATCCAGGCGCGCCAAGCTCACCGTCCTCAGTACTTTTTTTTTTTTATCTTCAGCATAGGTTCACCTGTGTAATTTCTCCCCATTCCACATAACGTAACTCGCATCTCCAATTCAACCCAGTCCCCCCAGATGACCCGGTCATCGACGGCGGGCCGGAGGTTCTTCTCAATGCGGGGGAGTCCTATAACCTCAGCTGCGTGTCTCGGGGTGCTAAACCGCCTTCCATGATCGAGTGGCTTAAAGATGGACTGCCTATAGATGGGGCTGTCAGTGCCACTGTGAGTTCTCGTTGAAAAAAATAAAAAAATACCTTGCACATACCAACGTGACCTTTGAACCTCTCCGTGATGACTTCAGGAGGTACTTCCGGACCGTAAGAGGGTGACCACTCGTAGCTTTCTTCCCATCCACCCCATCGACACAGACACGGGGAGGAACTACAGCTGCGTGGCGTCCAACTTGGCGGCCCCGGCGGGAAAGAGCACAACCGTTACCCTTAATGTGCACCGTAAGCGATTCTTTCAGAGAGAGAGAGAAACAAACATGAACCCTTTGGTGTAGCTGATTTTGAGCCAAGCTGTGAAAATGAATTTTGTCTCGCAGATCCACCGACAGTGACCTTGTCCATTGAACCTCGCTCCGTCCTGGAAGGCGACAGGGTCACCTTCACTTGTCAGGCCCATGCCAATCCCCCTATTATGGGCTACAGGTCAGTACGTTTTGTGCATATGGAATCAAATAACCGAGAGGTGACGAAAGTCTTCACACAGCACATTTAAATACTGATATTGTAAAAAAAGAGACAAATAAAATACTGATTCTGCTTCTGGCCTTAAGCTCTGCACTTCAGTATAAAAATACAAATTACTGTACAATTTAATCTATTAAGCTAATGTTGACTGACTTTTATGCTATCGAAACAACTGTAAAAAATACTACTCTTAGTTAAAATACTGACTCAGTACTTGGGCTCTGAAATGTAATTCCGTACAAAAGTCAAAACTACGTATTAATTTAAATAACCAATCATATAAAACATCGTTGTGCTTGCTAGCTAGTTAGCCAGATAGTGCTGGCCCTGCTCTTATGGTATCAAAACAGCTGAAAAGTAAAAATTCAAAACTATTATGTAGTAGGCTCTGAAATGTAGCCCAGCACAGAGAAAAAACTGCACATTAATTTTATCTGCCAGTTGGTTAAAATGTTATTGTACTAGCTAGCAAATGGTGGCTCCCGCTTTTAAGCTCTCAAAACAACTGTAAAACTGAATTGAGTAAAAGTAGATATAGTAACTGAACACCATTATTTAGGCTCTGATTTGTGCTTCAGTACAAAAGTAGAAACTGCACAATAATCTGTCAATCATTTAAAATATAATCTTACGCTAACTAGCTAGCTGGCGAGTGTTGTCTTAAGCTTTTATGCTATCAAAATGACTGTAAAAAAGATTTAAGTAAAAATAGAAATAGTAATTTAACACCATTATTTGGGCTCTGAAATGCATTTCAGCATGAAAGTAAACTGCACATTCATTTAGTCGGTCAATCATTTAATAAATCATTGTGCTAGCTATCTAGGATGGGCTCAGGTTTCTACCAGAGGAAAAAGAAAACATGCTAAATCACTTGCTGATGACATTTCAAACTGATTCCTCCGGCTCACCTTTAGGTGGGCTAAGGGTGGCGTGGTGCTGCAGGGTGCCAGGGAGAGCGTGTTCACCACCAAGGCCGACCACTCCTTCTTCACCGAGCCGGTCTCATGCTTGGTCTTCAACGCCGTCGGAAAGACCAATGTCAGCATCCTAGTGGATGTTCACTGTGAGTCTCTCTGCTTACGCCTGCTTGCTTCCATCCGCCAGCTCCCTTTCTCACTCTAGTTTCGCCCTCCCCAGTTGGTCCCATTCTCCTTGTGGAGCCTCAACCCAAAACGGTCGACGTGGACTCGGACGTCACCCTCAACTGCAAATGGGCCGGGAACCCTCCTCTCACACTCACGTGGTTCAAGAAAGGTTCCAACATGGTACAAACACATAAAATGCTTAACGCTCGGAGCTGAAAAGTGGTAAATCATTTGAAATAAATATTCATGGACTCATATGATATCCGCTCACACAGGTTCTGAGTAACGGCAACCAACTGTACCTGAAGTCCGTGAGCCAGGCCGACGCGGGCCAATACGTATGCAAGGCCATCGTGCCGCGAATCGGCGTCGGCGAGACCGAGGTGGCCCTCACCGTCAATGGTCAGGAAATAACAAAACGTTTGCAAATCGAAGGAGATTTCCTCGGGTAGGGGCTAATAAGTTATCCTCGTTCATACGCCCGCGCAGGCCCGCCTATCATCTCCAGCGAGCCCATCCAGTATGCTGTGCGAGGGGAGCGGGGCGAGGTGAAATGCTACATTGCGAGCACGCCTCCTCCAGATAAGATTGTAAGTAGCTCGAAACTATCGTGAGAAACGTCCAAATGTCATTCAAATCCTAGTCTACTTGAGATATAAATACAGTAGGTAGACTGAAATATCTTGTGCAGTGTTTTGTCCGATCTTTTGATCTTTATTTCAAAGCAAAAGCTTTGAAAGAAGACACGAGGGATCTGAAATTTCACCCGGATAATGACAACATGTCAAAGTTCAGCATGACACGGCCACATAGTAATATAGTAAGATAAAACGACAAAATATGTCCACGGGATTGAATCAGTTAAATTTTGTATTTGTTGTTCTAGTTGATGTTATGTTAGAAGTGCATAGTTATTGAAAAAAAAAAACACTTCTGCTTCATTCACTTGATGTCAGAAAAAAAATTGCTAAATTTGCAGCTTCAACAGCAACAATTAATCACCATCCAATCGACTTATCATATCATCTGATAACAATTTTGACAATTGACTAATTATGTTTACGTATAGCTTAATTTAAAATAATAGAACTCCTCAGAATTCCAGCAATAAATATTCTGCTGTTTCTGCAGTCCTATAAGACAGGGGTTCTCAAACATTTTGGAGTCAGGGACCCCTTTTAAAATGCAAAGTTTCCAAGGACCCCCACAACTATTTGTGGGCATAAAACAAAATAATCAATTAAGTCCAACATAAGTGCCCTTTTTATTAATATGTTATTAATATAACAACAAGCATATTTATTACTTTTCAGCTATGCTGTAGTTTAGAAAATAAAAGTTGTAAATTGCACGCCTCCTTTTAACTGGGTCAATATGTAATTAATTCCGTCATTAGCAAGCAATTGTAGACACCTAACTCATTTTGACAAGTTTCAAAATCATTACATTTTTTAAAATGTAATAACTCATTCAGTGCCATGGACGAGAATTCTCATCTTTTAAAAAAGTATTAACAATAATAAATAATATAATTCTGGTCCAACGCATTTTTTTAATGGAGAGGAGCTAACACTCCTGACTAATGCTTACCTATTATAAGCCAATTGTGGGGATAATTGTGAGCATTGGGTGGCAGTGTTTCCACACAATCGGCTATTGCCTACATGCGATGAGGAATGGAAATCAATCTTTCATACCAGACCACAGATATTTACATAGACACAGGACACAATTTTCTGTTGGCCTTAAACGGTGAGTCAAAATGCTAAAAATAGAGATTTTGGCACTGAAAGAGTTAAACCAGTTGAATTGATTGCTTTATTGAAAAACCGTGAATACTTTCACAACTTCATAGAAAATTAAATGAACCGAACACAAATAGATCTTTTTGTATGAATAACCCAAATTATGCCACGGACCCCCTGAAGTCAGATCACAGACCCCCCGGTGGCCCGCGAACCCCACTTTGAGAACCTCCGCTCCAAGAGAGTAGTAGTACTCATCTGTCAATCAAAATTAAACAATTGAAATAATTTGCTTTTACTTTGCCCCTTTCTCCTGATCATCTTTGCAAAACGGTTGAGAACCTCTGCATTGGAGAACAAAAAATGGTTCCCTACAAGTATCGTGTCACTGAGTGATTTTATTGTGTAAACCAAAGGCACTTTTTTTTTTTTCCCATTATTGACCCAACTGTGGCACGCACAAAGAAGCCATACACCTCGGGTAAAGGGGAACAATTTGGTTCCAGTCCAAATCCAGAACGTTTGGCCCGGAGTGATGTCTGTGCCCTACAAAGCGCCATCTCATACCATTACACGCTGCCGCTTTTAGCCACTGTCCCCTCTTCTGTGGGAAAAAAACCCTCCTCCATCCCATATATCAACAAAGCAACACTAAGCCGGTCCACTTTTAGCTCGCGCGTCAGAAACGCATCCCGGATGCTTTCTCCGCTCAGCTGCATCACGCCGGCGTCGTGGCGCTTTCCTTGACGGATGCGTCCTGACTGCCGACGCGCTCCCCTAATGCGGCCGCCGCGGCTCGGGACATGAAAAGATTTATAAAATATAAAAAGGGCGGAGGGGAGGAACAGTTGTCCCGGTAAACGCCAGAGCCGGGAGATTCTCCTTCTCTGGAACAAGCGGGCACATTATGGGAACATGTGGGCTTATGCATAATTAACTGGCCTGGCTACAGTATATGCTGAATAATACAGCTGCTTTTAGTGGCTTTAAAGATGGAGGATGCCCTCGCCGCCACGATTGGCCCTCTGCGTGCCGCCGCAATTTATTTGCGACATGTGCATGCATGTCATTAGATAAGGAGGTTACGCTCACTCATGCGCGACGAAACGGACGGTGTACAGTGCTCCCGCTTTTATCACGGAGCTTGCTTTCAAAAACGCACACGCGCACAAGCTGAAATCCGAAAAGTTGCCGTTGTTTTTTTAACTGCTGTAATTTTAGGACTTAAAGCCTCAATTTTTTTCTCATGATTTGAGCCCCGCAGCTTTTATTGTTTTTGCTATTTTTGTCCAAAATAACAGTCAAAAGCTCTGATGAAAACAAAATCTATCGCTATTTGGGAGTGCTTTTACAACTTCAAAACACACGCAAAAATAAATATTACTACAAGAGGATTTAAATGAAAATGAAAAGAACCATTTAAATGTAAAAATATATGGAGTATAATGTATGTATGTATGTATATATATATATATATATATATATATATATATATATATATATATATATATATATATATATATATATATATATATATATATATATATACACATTATTTACATTTAAATGTAAAAATATATGGAGTATAATGTGTATGTATATATATATATATATATATATATATATATATATATATATATATATATATATATATATATATATATATATATATATATATATATACATTATACTCCATATATTTTTACATTTAAATGGTTATTTTCATTTTAATCCTTTTGTAGTAATATTTATTTTTGTGTGTGTTTTTAAGTTGTAAAAGCACTCCCAAATAGCGATAGATTTTGTTTTCATCGGAGCTTTTGACTATTATTTTGGAGCTGATATTCATTTCCAGTAAAAGGCAAAATGTTTGTTGATTTTTTTGTAATTAATCCTCAAATAATTCATTCTATTTTTTCATATGAATTTTGAACAAAATACTGCTTCAATAAAGCAACATTATTTTTTTTTTGTAAAATTCCAACAAAAGGTTCAGAGAGCTCCTAGGTCACTGTCATGAATTATAAAGGTAAATAAAATAAGTAAATGGACACCTGATAGTTTCCTGTAGAAAATCAAGATCTTCAGATTTCCAAATAGGAGAATAATCACACTTTCAACTATATTATTTTAATATAAAAACAAAACAAAAGGTGCAAAATGTTCCCAAGCTAATCGTAGCTGCATCTAAATATCAGTTAGCGGTGCCAATAACTGTAGAATTAAACCAAATGCCCAAATATTTATGGGAGAAATTGAATTTTTCCGGCCCGGTATGAATTTTTTTCCGTTTCAAAAAGTAATCCAAACCTGATAACGGGATGGCATTTTGCTTGGATTATGCGATGGCGTGCAGGTGTGGGCGTGGAAGGAGAACGTGTGGGAGGAGGAAAAGGGCACGCTCCTGGAGCGCTACACGGTGGAGCAGAGCCGAACGTCGACTGAGGGCGGCGGCGTCCTCTCCACGCTCACCATCAACAACGTGATGGAGTCCGACTTCCTGACCACGTACAACTGCACCGCCTCCAACTCCTTCGGGCCCGGCACCATGATCATCACCCTGGAGGAGACCGGTGCGTCGCTCATGCAGAGATTTGTTTACTATAGGTCAATTTAAATCATCATCAGATTAGAATCGCCTGTGATTGCTGTTATATTGTCTGTCTACATATGTTGCTCCATCATTTGTGTTCAAATACCTGTTGCTTCTAAAATAATCAATCCAAAGGTAGCACATCTCAGTTCTAGTCTCTGCATCTCTGATTCCATATTTTTCATCCTTTAATGTTTCACAATTCATTTTCAATGGGAGGATTTCCCATTCACTCCCAATGGGAGATCTAACATTTCACATCTTGAATTTTCCCATTTCACATTAATGAGATTGAACTATTTCATTTCACCTCATAGATCATTCCCATCATAGGGTTGGGGTTGGGTGAGGGTTTAGGGTTAGGTTTAGTATTATAACATAGTGTTGCCAAAACACAACACCATGAAGCGCACTGGCACACGGGATTAGTGAGGCCTTGATTTAAAATTTTGGATATGTATAAATACACACATATTTCTTAACACATCCATATTCTGAGACTAAATACATAAATCCACGCGCACGCACACAAAAATGATTTACATCTGCACCTACGATAGTAAATAAATACAGTAGTTAATGTATAAATAGATATTAATTTATAAATAGATATGGATACATGATAAAGTCTCATAACTATATATTACCATATTCTATATTATGTAAGGGTTAGGGATTAGAGTTTGAGGGTTAGGGTTAGTGGTTAGGTTGAGTTAAGGTTAGAGTTAGGAGTTTAGGTTCGTGGTTAGGGTTAGATAGGGTTAGGGTTACTGTTAGGGTTAATGTTAGGTTTTTGGGTTAGGGTTAGGTTTAGTATAAAAACATAGTGTTGCCATAACACAACACCGTGAAGTGCACTGGCACACGGAATGAGTGAAATCTTCATTTAAAATTTTGGATATGTATAAATACATATATATTTTCTTTACATATTCATATTCTGAAAATAAATACATGCATTCACACACACACACACACACAAAATAATTTACATCTGCACTTAAGATAATAAATAAATAAATACATTAATTAATGTATTAGTAGATATAGATAAAAGATAAGTTCTCATAGCTCTATCTACTTATTTAGCTCTATTTATTTATCATATTCTATATAAATCATTACGTAATGGGGATCTAGTCCTCTGCTACAAGCCTCTCTTGAAAGAATAAAAAATAAAATAAAAATATATATAAATAAAGAATTGTGGAGTCTAAAAGCAAAGACAGGCAGGAAAAGAAAAAAAAAGGGGGAACAAAAACGTTGATTTAAGAAGGAAGATATATCAATAGGTCTATTGTGGTATGAGCCTTAGTTAATAGACGAGAAAATCTTAAGTGCTATATTGGGGTTAGCAAAAGTGCTACAAAATTCATTAAATTATCCTATTCAAACCATTCCAACTTGTGTTTTTTCAGATTATTTTCACAGATTCAAGCCATTCAAACATTCCACATGATTCCATCATTCAACACCTCAACCTTCAGCTGTTTCACCTTCACACGCAATTCCTTCAGAAATTGCACATTTTCTAGTTAAATTAATGTAATATTTAGATTTAAATATGCAGTCAACATTTACAAAATAGTGCCAAGTATCACAGGTTCTAATATACTGCGTGCAATTTTGATATGTGGAATTCTCAGAACTGATCTCAGTATTTCTCTAGCGCATCGGTTTTTTGAGCTAGGATCCATATCGTCTTAAAAGTAAAGTAAATAACAACAATATGAGATAATTACGAGCTTTGTAACTTTAAAAATAACGCTGAAAGATAAAGAGAACTTCAAAGGGAATCCTGCAGTTACCAAGTTAAGAGAAAAACTTGCACAAATGTTCATTCCTGCTGTGCTACCTTTTCATTTGGATCTTGGTATTACTGACCAATTAGGAGCTGCACACGCCTCTCACCACACAGACTTAAGCGTAACTGCCTGTTTCATAGTCTTATCTGTTTACAAATGTCGCACCACCATTCGTTTTCAAATACCTGTTGTTTGTCAGGCTAACTGTTAGCATGGCCGCTAGTGTTTTTGCAATTGCTCAGCAAGCCGTTTTTTTTTTTTCATTTTATTCAGAGGATAAAGTATATATGCCTGTGAGTACTTTTATATTGTCTGTATACATGTGTTGCTCCACTATTGGTGTTCAAATACTCTTTGCTTTTGATCAGTAAATATTAATGCTAACCACTAGCATATCAACGGTGTTTTGCAGTATTTGTTAGCATACAGCTGAGCCGACGTTATTAAGGCAAAGCCACGTTGTTTTGTAATGGAGCCGCTATTAAACTTCTCGCCGTTTCCTGACTCAACCGAACTTAATGTTTTTTCAGAGGAGGTCCCAGTGGGGCTAATCGCTGGATGGACGCTGGCCTTCATCGTCCCCTTGTTCATCTTCCTATTGATCTTCGTACTTCTCTTCTACCGGCAGCGCAAAGGCAGTGAGTGGCGCCGTCAGCCCGCACTACCACAACATATGCCCGTTTCGTCAGCGTTAAACAAACTGTGATGAAAACCTCAAATCCTTGGCTTTGCTAAATCTAATTCATACAGAAACCTGTAGCGTCCACCTGTGCAACACGGCAATAATAATTTTGTTTATTCAGTACAAATAAACAGCCTCTGCTGTGTTGCACTTGCCAAAACACATTGCGCAATACGCGTGTGTGTATGTGAGACCTTGGCACGTTGTGCTTCCAGGTCGGCGAGGGGTCACGCTGGGAAAGCCGGACATTAAGGTGGAAACCATCAACAAGGAGAGCCACAGCTTGGAGGAAGACTCTGGCAGCGTGTCTACAGCCTCACGCATGGTCAAGGCAATGTACTCGGTGAGCTGCGCACGTGTGTGTGTCAGTGTGAGTGTGTGTGAGAGTAACCTGCCGTCCCCATAAGTTCTCCTTTATTAACACCTTGAATTCCATTTTCTTCTTTTGTGTCGCATTCGCTTGCATCCTTCCCTCACTTCCTGGTCTCCTTTTTTGGTTTGGTTCACCTCTGTGACCGTTTAGTTTCTCCCCTCTGTGTCCTTCTCTCCCTCCAATCAGCCCTTTAAGGACGACATCGAGCTCAAGTCGGACCTCCGCAGCGACACCCTGGACACCCGCCAGGAGTATGACCTGAAGGTGAGCACCTACCCCGTGTCTTTATTTTACACCCATGCCCGGCGCAAATTGTCACGAAGCGTAAAAGGGATTATAAAGGCAAGGCAAGCCGGCGTGCATATTTTCTGCCTTTTGACCCCGCCGGCTTGGACCGAGGTAATGAATCTACTTGATTTACATGGGGCTGTCAAAACGCTGCCCCGCGCACTGCCAAGCCTCTCACATGACGAGTCGGATCATTTTAAAGGAATGCATGCAGACATGAATCCACCCTGGGAGGTAGTTAGATCACCCCGACAACAGACAGCCCCCCCCCCACGCGCTGCCTAGAGCACCAGGGCTGTGAAACAATGGCTATGCGTCTGGTTACATGGGGGATGATGAGATGGAAGATTCGTGTCAGGAATAGTTGGGCAAGGTTCCACTCTGATTCATGCACTAGAACCGGAGCAAGGCACTGAGCCAGGGGCGCTTCTAGGAGCAGAACTTTAAGGGTCCTCAGCCCTTGGACAGGGAAGATCAAATCCACTTTTTTTCCATATTTTAACACGATTTCTAAGACTTTCTTAGGATGCTTAAAGAAAACCATCAAATCATCATTTAATGTATACAACAAACGTACCGTAAATTCCTGAATATAAATGCATGTTTTCTCATGATTTAAGACCTGCGGTCTATTGTCCACCAGGGGACAATCCACCAGTCAAGCAAACATGTGGATCTGTAAATGTGTCAATTTATGGAACAACAATTAAAAATAAAATCTTAAAACTGGTTTTGTATAAAAGACGCACCACATTATAAGGCGTATAGAAAAGAAGCTACAGTACTGGCTGAGGTTGCGTTATGCATCCACTAGAGGGAGCCGCACCAAAGGGAATGTCGACAAAACATTAGGATAAATCAGTCAACCCTTTCAATCAGAATTTAAGAATAAAGATGACTTGTGGAAAATATTAAGTGTGGGGGGGAAAATACCTCTTGATTACATTACAAACAAAAACTCTTTAGGTCAATGCCAAGACCAATCAAGTGTTTAAAATAATATAATTATTAAATATTAAATCAAATATTTTAATCAAATTGCAACCAAACAACTTAGAATATATCTGGTTCTGTTGATTAAAAAGAGTTTCTGGATTTATTTGTTAAAACTGTGCTTTCTTGCTCAAAAACTTGTGCTTTTTGTGCCTTGTCCCCAAATAAATCGCTTCAAAATTGTTAAAACGTTAAAATTTCAAACAGTGTTATAAAAAAATATTGTAAAAATGACATTTATAACTGAAATGTAGAGAAAATAATTGAAGTATCTACATGGCGATTAAGTTATTTTATGTTTTTGTCCCACAAAAACTCATGGTTCATGCACTGGATAAGGCGCATCTGATTATAAGGCACGCTGTCAGCTTTTGAGAAAATTCAAGGCTTTTAGGTGCGGATAATAGTGTGGAAAATATGGTATATATTCATTAATATAAGGTATGGACATTTTATTATTAATAGAACTGAAGGATGGTTTGTCCTCTTTAGAGGGCAGCGTATCTCTGTCATTAAAATAGATTTTGACTGAGAAGTGTCATCCCTCTGTAATAAAACTGATTTCCAGTCACAACACTCACAACGCTTATACTATTGTAAATGATTACTATGAAGTATAAATAACACGTATTAAAACACACAAAACACACTTTTACTGATCTTTCAGCACGGAGTATGAACATGTCACTTCAAGAGCTTCTGTGGCCGACAGTCACAAATTAGCATCATAGCGAATACTTGTCTACCTCCTCATGTTAGCAACACATGTATGCAGCGCAGAAATGGCACGGGATTATCTTTGCATCTTAGGTGCCCAGAAAATGATTTGGGGTCTCATTCAACCGTAAACCAGAGAAACTAATGTTTGCAAAATGTTCTTAAATATCTGTTGGTGATGTATCAGTTGGCAGTGGAGGAATAAGGGCCATTTTTGTTGGATACTTACAGATACTCACACTACCACCGCATATCATTGTAAGGCGATTAGTTATTCGGCGCACATTTTCGCGTCCGATATGTTATATGCGTCTTTATTTTCTCGGTGCGTGTGTTTTCCCAGGATCCCACCAACGGCTACTACAACGTCCGAGCTTCCACACTTGACGAAGGCCGTCCCGCCTCCCGCTCCACCATGCACTACTCCGACTACCGCTCCCCCACCGGTACCCCCGGGGGGGCGGCATCCATCAGCGGTAGCAGCGCGGGAGGCTCGGGGGCCACGGCCAGCGGCGGGGCCCCCGTCCCGCCCGGCCCCCTCACCTCCCCGGGCCGCCCCCAGGCCTGCTACGACCCGCGTCCCCCTTCCAGACTGTCCCACATCAGCTACGCGCAGTTCAATACGTTCACCCGCGGCGGGCAGAGCCAGCCGGCGCCCAGCAACCCGCCCCCCGCCGCCGGCGACTTCCCCGGCGACTGCGGCCTGCTGGACTCCACCGCCCAGCTGCCGTACGACAACTACGGGTACCCGTCGCACTACCAGACCTACCGGATGGGCTTCGCCCCGTCCAGCCTGGCCCCGCTGGAGGCCGGCCCCTCGTACGAGATGTACGGGGTGGGATCGGGGGTGACCGGCCCGGGAGTGGGCGTAGGCCCGGCGGCCGCCGCGCCCTCAGGCTCAGACGCAGGACTGGGCAAATACGGCAGCTCCACTCGCTTCTCCTACACGTCGCAACACTCCGACTATTCCCACAGCCGACACACGCAGAGGATGCAGACTCACGTGTGAGACGGAGCCGGCGTCTTAGACCTAGCGGTGCAGCTAAAACCAACACACGCTTATTTACACGCACACACCAACACGCCCCAGTGAAGAAATACGCCACGCGCACAGTTAGAGAGGAGCGTGCCGGAAAACGGAAACGAAAATGCGGGCGGCCGCGCACCGGCCGACGGGAGCGAGTCACAATCACGAGCGGGACGACGAGGAAGCGGAGAATTTCAAGACGTTTTGGATTTGGGATGCCGGGAGGCGTTTTCCAGCCATTTTTTTTCCACCAAGCAGCACACCTCAAAGGCAAGACCAACTGCGGCGGGTTGAGTGGACACTTGCCAAGAAAGAAGAACGGGCCAGAATTGTAAACCCTGGCGGAGGCGCCGATTGATCAATGGCTCATATGGTACATGTGATTGGGAGAAACCTCAACATGTGGCAGTCCATTTATGACCGCGGATGTATATATGATTGGACGAATAATACCCGCCGTTGGGAAATGTGAAGCCACCGGCAGCCATCTTACATTGCCACTCCATAAGCCTGTCTAACTTTGATTACATCGATTCCGTTTTTTTTTTCTTTTTTTTATATTTTGTTTTAGTTCATTCATATTAAAAAAAATACACATTTTTGAGAATTCTGAATGAAATGGAGCAGTAAGTGGACGATTCTTGTTTTATCTGCTACGAAATGTATACTTGACCTTTGTACGTCACAATTCACAATACTGAGATGATATACTCGAAGTGGTGGATGCAAACCATGAAATTTGTTCCTTGAAAAGTACTCATAACGCCATACAGGGATCCCAATCTATAACATGAACTGATAACAGAATTTTTTTAAAATTTTGAATAAGTCAGTAACAGTGGCAACGTAAATGGCTGCCCTATGGCTTCAGACAAGAGGGACCTATTGCACTCCATTCATATATATGTCCAGGTATGTGGCTGCCATTTTTTTTTCAACTTTTCCCAACATGCTTTTTTAGTAGGGATGGTCGACGCCACTTTTTTTTTCCTGACAAATATTCAATCTCAAGTGCCCCGATACCAAGTACCGCCACCAGGAGGCGTGTCACATTTACAAAAAATTCCTATAAACAATCGATAGTATCTTTGTTGGGTTTTTTATTCCACTTATTTTAGTAAAGGTTAACCAAGAATAAATGAAGAAATGCTTTTGAAGTTTAATGATTAAGTTGAGCATAGACACATTCATCCAATATATTTTTCTTTCTTATTTATATTTTTGTTTGTTAGCTGGCTCAACTAAGGTTGTTTTCCAACCGATCTCATCAATACTTACATAATAATCCAAATTCTCGCTATCAATTCTGACGCTCAAAACGAATATTTGGTACTAGTCGACAATCTGTGGAAGTTCTTGGTGGGCGTAGCTAATTTTCCAAGAACCAATAGCAAACGAACAATCAAATGGTACAAAAAGAACGCCGTGGACAATAGCTGATAGCCGAGCGCATCAGCTAGCATTAGCGCTAATGACTGCTAACGCGGTCCTTAATAAATCCATGCAAACCAACAAGACAGCTAGCGAAGCAGCATGGAAATCAACACACAAATGACTATGAGAATTTTTTTTCTTTTTCCGACCTGATAAATTATCGATTATTCAAATGGTTGCGCGAGCTAATGACAAGCAAGACTTTTAATCAGATTTAGTGCTGTGCTAATCCATGAGTATCAATAGAATCAATACTAAAGTCAATATCGGTGTCGATAACGAAAATTTGCATCGGTTCTTAACATTTATTTACTTATTTTGGTTTTTGGGACTCTCGCGCAAATACTTTTCACCAGATGCGCATGGGACACATTTGCCAGCCTGCTATGCCGCAGCTACAATCATTTTATTTTCAGTATTAATATTATTTTGGAGAGCAATTCTTGCATATTTTTGCATATTCTTGCATACAATTCTTGCATATTTTAAAATCTGGTCTCAAGTTTAACCCGAGCTCATATGCCTCCCCATATTTATTATATTCATGCTACTGTAATTGTAGAATTTTAACAAGTAATTGGCATGGTTAATAATTCCCAAAAGACATTCTTCTGGGAGAAAAAATTAAGTATTTAACGGCCTCATAAAAAAATTAAATAAATAAATTTCTTGATTGAAAAAACACAAATAGATAACAATACTTGTTTTTTTTTGTTTGTTTTTTTACAAAATATCAAGAATTGCATTTTTTTTATAAACTTGAATAATCTAATGTCTTTCTTCCCCTTATTTTTTTCCTGAGCAAAACCCCTTCAAATCTTTGAAAACTCACCAAACTCGTGTTCAAAGCATTTGCATCTTGTGTGGAAGCCCAATTTAAAATGCACACCCCACCCCTAAAGAAGTCTCAAAGTGTTCTTTTAATATGCCAAACATATGTATGCCAGGTATAAAAAGGTTTAATGATTTGACGTTCACTTCCTTACAATATCCAAAATTTAAGACATTCTAAAGTTTAAGTGATTCAGTGGACATTAAAGGTTTAATAGAACACATCATTTTAAATGTCGTAGTTTTTTAAGTAACCTAAAAGTACTTGGTGCCCGGGTAATGATGGATTCCAAAATTTCAAGTATCGCACAGCTCTAATCATTTTTGCTTTATGTATCAGCGACTGCTATCGGCGTCCTCAAGGAGTACCCGATACCTTCAAATAACCCCGGTATCAGATACCCGGTATCAATACTCGCCCATCCCTACTTCTCAGCTAAGGGAAAAGTAGTTGTTCGTGAGAAGGTCATGATCCTTTTTGCACTGCATCAACAGTATTCATGCTTGGACGTCTCTCATCTATATCTGTCGTCGTTTTAATTTGCACACCTCGACCAGAGCTTTGTATTCTATTTTTTAACATTACAGAATTATTTTTGTCAATGTCAAACATGAAATGATGTGTATGTATGGACCAAACGTTGGAGGACCCGTGCCATCAAAAAGGGGAAACCTGTGTATAAAGGAAACCTAGTGCCAAGTCTTCATATTGTTCTTCACCGTAGACCATGTACAGTAGATGCAGTAGAAGCTCCTTCTATTGGTGACTGTTGCTTTACAAACCGGGTGAGGGACCTTGGATCAGACTTTTTCCTCAGCTTGGGCCTTTTTTCCCCCCCTCCCCTGAGCTCTAAACTAAAAGACTGGTGCGGACGGCGATTTAAAAAAAAAAAAAAAAGTGGGGTTTAGAACTGAGTGGCCTTATCGGGAGAACTTTATCCGTTCTCGTCGTCTGCCTGCCAAAAGGGCCGGAAGAGAATGTGTCTGGAGAGGCTCCGTGAAGGCTGTCTACAATATTGACATATAGTAGTGAGTGTGTCTGTGTGTGTGAGTGTGTGAGCGAAAAGTCAGGATGGAGCGTGTGGGCATTGGCACACACATCAATTTGTACAGCGTGTTTGTATAGACGTGTGAATGGATACGCGCATACTCCAAACGTCTGACTCATGTGTGCGTGGGACTGTTGTATGCACGTCCATATGTATACAATACGTGTGTGTGTGTATGTGAGTGTGTGTTTCAATATATGTCTGTATCATTTCTCTCACCATCTAGTACTTTTATACCTCTGGTAGGACTGTATCCTGTATTATTGTGTCTCTTTGAATTTAGAAAACCCCAATGTTTATGTTATTGTACTGTTCCGTAGCGGAAAAAAAACTGTTTCAAATATGTTATCGGACTTTTTTTTTTTTTTATTATTTCTCTACCTTCAATATTTTTTAAAAATGTATGTAATTATTTTTCCACAGTATTACATCAATAAAAGCACTGTTTTTTTAATAAAATTTTTAGTTTGACTCTTAGTATCACAGTGGTTGCCCAAATTATTGTTTTACTTTTACTAATTAAACACTGTAGAAATTAGTCGGTCATTAAAAGAATTATATATTCATATATAATGTAGTTATTTTTTTTTAATGACTGCTACATCAGTGCTTTGGATTAAACGAGCTGAGGCAAATAAGTGATTCTTTACAGTTTTTACGCCATCTAACCTCAAACTTTTGAAAATATTTTTTTCTTAAAAATATCACTGCATGGCATGTTAAATGTAATTCCATGATATGACACTAACCGCTAAAACGTGGATGGTGGGCTGCAAATGTACCATTGGTTAAAAAACACTGCTCAAAAGCTTACATTAAATTTAAAAATATATTTAAACAGTTGCATAAATGCATAAATCCTTTAGACGTAACTTATTTAAATATTTCAGGAAATGTATAACATTCTGTAAATTCGCACAAAAAAATGTCAAATTAAGCTATACAATTTCTTTGACCTGAAATAATCATATGCCATTTTCCATTACCTTTCAATCACTTCAAAACTTTATTTAAAATTAAGATCACCAAATTAAACTCAAATTAAGATCAAATTAAGATATTATGATCACCAACATTTATTTTCGAAAATAAATTGAAAATAAATAATATTTCACAGGTAAATCACACAACAAAAAATGAGAACCACTTGAGATTCATAT
The DNA here is from genome assembly GCF_059441005.1 of Hippichthys cyanospilos. NCBI lineage: Eukaryota > Metazoa > Chordata > Actinopteri > Syngnathiformes > Syngnathidae > Hippichthys > Hippichthys cyanospilos. The sequence goes on from NC_142369.1 coordinate 5,605,463, forward strand.
TTATTTATTTTTTTTTATCGTAAATTACTGAAACTTAAATCGCATGGACAGGCCAGATTCCATATTGTAGTAATAAATATTACCTTTTAGTGGCACTAGCGTGCGTTACTTCGTCTCAGACGAACAACAAAGAAGACAGTCGCTGACGTCACCACGCCGATCTGGTTAGACAACCAAGATGGCGGCCACAATGTTGAGGTCGCTTTCCAAACTAGGACGTCCTTCAACAAAACTAATCTTAAATCCAATAAATGGTAATATCGGCAACCCCTGCTGCGCTGTTTTCCAAAGCAGGTAAGTCGGTGCAAGGCTTAAATGCCACAGCAAACGCGGTTTCATGCTGCTTTTGTTCGCGTTGCAAATATTGACGCACCATCCGAACGCTAACGTTAGCAAAACCCCAAAATATGTATTTTTCGATGTAAAATATTTTTAGATTCTTGTGACAACATAACAGCACCAGTGCATTCAGATAACTCCGATAAAAATATCATGGTTAGGATTCTCTTATCGTTTGTTACAGCCAGGAAAACGCCCAATACAAATACGTATAGCATTTTCTGCAAGGTAATGATTATTCCCTCGGATACTAGGAAGAAGCAGTGGCAGCCAGATGTGGAATGGACTGAACAATACGCCGGCGCAGTCATGTACCCCACTGAGCTTAATAAGAATTGGAAGCCACCCCCATGGAACGGTAGCATCTTCAGCCTCTGAAATGTCAAATTCATTCACTGCCTAATTCCACGCCGTCGCCCATTTGTTCTGCCAGACAAAGATCCCCCGGCAGAGAAGGACGTGTCCAACCTGACCATCAACTTCGGGCCGCAGCATCCGGCCGCTCACGGGGTGCTGCGTCTGGTGATGGAGCTCAGTGGGGAGTCTGTTAAAAAATGCGATCCCCATATTGGCCTGCTTCACCGCGGCACAGAGAAACTCATCGAGTACAAGACTTACCTGCAGGTATGACTCGAGAGACGTCGAAACATAAATGATTTCCGGTAAAAGCACCTGTCTTCCTTCCAGGCTCTACCCTACTTTGACCGGTTGGACTATGTTTCCATGATGTGCAACGAGGAGGCGTACTCGCTGGCTGTGGAAAGGCTGCTCAACATTAGGGCGCCACCGCGTGCAGAGTGGATCAGAGGTAACGCATTATCTTTCTATCCACATCCTATCTTCAACAGACCGATCATGCCTACATGTTTAGCACTAAAATATTGATAGAAATACTTCCATCGCCTATTCTTCTGTCTTCCTTTGTTTATTTAATACAATCACACACTCACCTATCTATCTATCTATCTATCTATCTATCTATCTATCTATCTATCTATCTATCTATCTATCTGTCTGTCTGTCTGTCTGTCTGTCTGTCTGTCTGTCTGTCTCTATCAAGATCGAGTATTAACAGGCTGTTAAATCTATCTATCTATCTATCTATCTATCTATCTATCTATCTATCTATCTATCTATCTATCTATCTATCTATAATTTACACAAGATCTTATTTAATTTATACATAATTTTACATTTTTAAAACTCTTCTCGAGCACAGCCTTTGATGCACATTCTGATTCATAGATTTTTCCATAAATTGACATTCCCTGTGGATTGTCAAACAAAACAAAACAAAAAAGCCTGCAGATAAGCCACTCTAAGCCGCAGGGCTCAAGTCATGAGTAAAAAGTTGCAGCTCATCGTCTGAAAAGCGCAGTAGTTATCATTTATTTATTCATTGTTATAGTGAAACACAGTATTAAAGAAATGGATACGTGATATGTTGGAAACATATACGCATATTGCATCACTTTGTATTGCAAATATATCAATATCATCCCCGAGCTCTAAAACTGACCCTTTGATTTCAACGCAAATTTTCCAACGCAATAACTCATCTGTTATGAAATTGTAGTTCTGTACGGAGAGATGACTCGCATCCTGAACCACATCATGGCCATCACCACTCACGCACTTGACATCGGCGCCATGACGCCGTTCTTCTGGATGTTCGAGGAGAGAGAGAAGGTGAAGGACGTATGAGAAAAGACAAGTTGACATTATGACACATTTGACATTCCGACTTCTCTCTCGCAGATGTTCGAGTTCTACGAACGGGTTTCCGGAGCCAGAATGCACGCCGCCTACATCCGACCCGGCGGCGTTCATCAGGTAATCACATGTAAATCAAAGCGGGATCGTTGCCAGAGTGCTGATTGGCCGACGCTTGCGGCGCGTCCCAGGATCTTCCTTTAGGCCTGATGGACGATATCTACCAATGGTGCAAGAACTTCTCCATTCGCATCGACGAGGTGGAGGAGGTACGTTCATGCGTCTCGGAGAATTCGTGAGATCGGCGGCAGTCCTGAGACGTTTGCTGTCCCACTTTGCAGATGTTGACTAATAATCGTATCTGGAAGAATCGCACTGTGGACATCGGCGTGGTGACTGCGGAGGAAGCACTCAACTATGGCTTCAGGTTATCACGGAAATATGGCGTTGTTTTTTGTTTGTTTGTTTGTTTTACAGCCATGTATTCTTAAAAAAAAACACACGTAGGGAATCCAACTAAAGATTTTTGAATGATCGGCTAATTTGGTAATCCATTATATTCCTGGTTTTAGTTTTTATATATATCATTTTTTTCAAGTGTTCGGCTAAATAAGGTCTAAAAATAGCTGGTACTAAATGAATTCAAGTACTCGTTTACTTCAGTATCTTAAGTAATTAATTACTCTAGCGCTTTGGTACAGATTGCTTTAGTCTTATTACTTCTACTAATTGGTTACATTAGTATTTAGTAGGAGACATTTTTAGATCCTTAAACGCTTGAAGAAATATATCACTACCTAGGATTCAGAGTCTGGTCTTGTGTAACGCAAAACATACAATTTTTATTGTACCTTTCACATTAAAAGAGTAAAAAAGAAAACTAATGAAAAAAATTATCAACCAAAAAAATGAAAAATACACAAAAGAAACACAAACATGTTAAGTTTAAGAGCAAAAAAACGCATATAATAAAAGTTATAAAACTTAAAATAAATGAATAAAAGATAATGCAAATAAAAAGTCACAAATGAAAAAAACCTAAACAAAAGACATTTATAACTAACAAAAATATAAACAAAAACATGATAAGAACAGTAAAAGACAAAGAAAAAATGGTGAAAATTTGTAATAAATGCAAAAAACAAATGACAAACCAAGAAATGCAAAACATGGATGAAACAAATGTATGTAAAACATGTAAAGGTACAAAAACATTTAAAAATACACAATAAAAACATGAAAAAATGAAAGTATAATAAGAAAACCAATCGAGAAAAAAATAGTAAAAAATAAAAAATATGATCAAAAAACAAATTTGTATTTTTAAAAGTACAATAAATAAATACAAATGTACAATAAAAGCAAAGTGAAAGAAAAAACATACTAAAAGATTTCAAACAAAAGCATGTATAACATAATAATAATAATAATAATAATAAAGGGTACAACAAATGAAAGAAAAAAACAAATGAAAATTGTAATAAATGCAAAAAAAACAAATGACAAACCAAAAAATGAATGAATGAACGTGTGTTAAAAAAGCATGCATGGAAAAAATGTAAAAGTACACAAACATTTAAAAAGTGACAATGAAATCAGATGAAGAAATGAAAGCGTAATAAATAAGAAAACAAATAGAAACAAATAAGCATAATAACCAAAAAATATGAGCAAAGGACATAAACCTTTTAATGAAAAGTACAATAAATAAAAAAACTGTACAGTAAAACAAAAAAATTCTAATAAATGATGTAAAATAAAGAAAAAAGTGAAAACCGTATGTAATATCAAAAACATTAAAAAAAAAAGTGTAAAGGTAAAATGAATGACAACAATAAATGTAAAACAATAAACAGACATAAGTTCAAGTAAATGTAAAAATCGACAAAAAACGAAACGAAAACAATTTTGATAAATGATCATGCAAAATAGTCATAAAAATACGCCAAGCTTTGCTTTATGATTTCACATAAACACAGCTGAATTTTCACGCCGCGGTTCCTCCCCCAGCGGCGTGATGCTCCGAGGTTCCGGCATCAAGTGGGACCTGCGCAAGTCGCAGCCGTACGACAAGTACGACGAGGTGGAATTCGACGTTCCCATCGGGAGCAACGGCGACTGCTACGACCGGTATGTGGGGCTCGGGGCGCCCCCCGCCCCCTCCCCTCGCCTCGCCTCAACCCGGCCTCGCGCAGCTACCTGTGTCGGGTGGAGGAGATGAGGCAGTCGCTGCGGATCATGCACCAGGCCCTCAACAAGATGCCCGAGGGCGAGATCAAGGTGGACGACGCCAAGGTGGCCCCGCCCAAGAGGTCCGAGATGAAGGTGAGCGTAAAGATGGCGGCGGGTGGGCGGGGCTGGGCCGCGGCCGCCGCGCTGACACCCGCCCCCTTTGGCCAGATGTCCATGGAGTCCTTGATCCATCACTTCAAGCTTTACACCGAGGGCTACCAGGTCCCCCCGGGGGCCACGTACACGGCGGTGGAGGCCCCCAAGGTGAGGATGCTTGACAATAAAGCGAACTTTGAACTTTTTGAACTTTTTCAAGCAATCAATTACTTAGGTAATCAAGTGTAAAAGTAAGCGATAACTTTGAGTACTCGAGTAAACGATTCCTTTAGGTGACTAAGTATGAAAGTAATTAGGGAAGTGGGTGCCAACTTAATTGATTATTTTAGGTCAAATTGATTACTTTAGGCATTAAATATGAAAGTAAGCGATAACTTTAGGTAATTGAGTGCCAATATAATCAATTATTTTATGTAATTGATTTAAGTTATTGATTACTTTTGGTAATTATGTATAAAAGTTAATTAAGCGCGCTAGTAATAAATTCCTATAGGTGATTAAGTAGGAAAGTAACTGATAACTTTAGGTAATTCAGTGCCAATGTGGTTGATTATTTTAGCTAAAATAAGTCCTCAAATAATTGATTACCTTAAGTAATTAAATATGAAAGTAAGTTCAGTTCTTCACGAAGCTTCACGCCACCATTACTAATGTGAAGTTATGATGCGAAAACGCTTACCCGCGTTTGTTTGCGTGTCGCCCCCAGGGAGAGTTTGGTGTTTATTTGGTGTCGGACGGTTCCAGCAGACCCTACCGCTGCAAGATCAAAGCGCCCGGATTCGCACACCTGGTAGGAAATATTTAAAAATGCAGCGCTTCGTCCTCAAGGCGACGCCCACTTGACAAAGCACCGACTGGGCTGTTTTTATTTATACGCTGCCTTCTCCTTCCTTCCTTCCTTCCTTGTGTTCCATTAAATAAGTTGGTCAAAGTTGCTTAAGAAATCCACTGCCAGGTTTTTTTTTATTTATTTATTTTTTCTTCATTTTGATATTTTCAAGACCCACAGGATATTTATATCAATGATTGTATTTACTATTACTATAGTAAATTATAGTTATATATATATATATATATATATATATATATATATATATATATATATATATATATATATTATTTTGATAGTATAATTATAGTTTAAAAAAAGAATATATATATATATCAATTAAAAAAAATATATGTGAATAATAAAAAAAAAAATATATATATATATATATATATAAATGTGAAAATATATCTGTAAATAATAAAAATAATAATAAAAAATATATATATGTATATAAAAAAAAAATATATATATATATATATATATATATATATATATATATATATGTATATAAAATATATATATATATATATTTTTATATATATGTATATAAAAAAAATATATATATAAATATATACAAAAAAAAAATATATATATATATATATATATATATATATATATAACACACAGTATAGCTTCACTTCCTGTGCAATTGCGAAAGAAGTAGTGTAATTATGTAAGTAAATACAATTATTAAAATAAATATCTTGTGGGTTTGGACCTGACAGAGACACTGTCCCTTTAAGTATAAAAGTAATCTTACTGTATTATTAAGTACCTAAAGCAATCATTAAATGTAGTACTCAAAGAATTAAATGATTTAGTGCAAGTCGTTTTCTTTCAACGCTCCTTTAGCCAAATATTGAAAACAAATTAGGACTTTAAAAATAGAATGTAAAAATACATCTTGGGGAGTGAAAACTGAAAAAAAGAACTTTTTAAGCATAATATTTACCATTGTGATTCTTTTCACTCATTTAGGCCGGTCTGGACAAAATGGCCCAAGGACACATGCTAGCAGATGTAGTGGCCATTATCGGTAGGTGACATCATCAACGCGAGCGTCCTTCAACCCAGGCTGCCAAGGTCACAAAATTTCGTCTTTCCACAGGCACGCAGGACATCGTCTTTGGGGAGGTGGACCGCTAAGCACCCACCCGATATTATGTCAAATCAATAAATATTTTATGCTTAGAATCAAAAAGAGAACAGTTTTTTTTTTTTTTCTGGAGTGAAAAACAAGGTGGTTTTGACTTTGCTGTGGTTTGGCCTTGAAAAAAGGAGGGAGTGGCCTGAGCAGATCTGGACTTGGCTCACACCGCAACTTCCCCCTCTCGTCTCACTTTGTTCGTCGTTCTTCAGAAACGCAGAAAATCAATTGGGTCACCCCTTGCGGCCCACTCGGTAGAATCATGACCCGGGGGCGCAGGACCCTGTTACTGTCGGCCGTTCCTTTGTGGATGAGCATCGGGCAAGCAGGTGAGTCGCGGATACTTTTTGGCAAAACCAGCGTTTTGTTTCTGTTCCATTTTCTAGCCTATGAAAGGAGAAGCGGACGCTCGTAGGCTTTTTTTCGCTGAACCGAAATTTAAGAAGTCAATAGACGACAGGCTTAGCAAACGAGACCTTCATTTCAAAGCAAACGGATGAAAGTAGGAAACCGCTCAAGATGTATTCTCAAATCCAAAATGTCACCACAGTCATCTGAGTTTGATTCATTCCCTTTCGATTTGGACCAAAAATGGACACTTCATTAGGTACACCTGCATAATGAATGCAGGCCGAAATATTCATATATTTCACTGTGATAAGATTTTTTTTTCTTCTCTTTGTAGCCGCTCTAGCAGACCCCGAGATCTGTTATGTGCTGGATGGTATTCTGTTTTTGTATGGCATCATCTTGACCGCGCTCTACTGTAGACTCAAGGTTGGTATCTTTCATCTTCACCCATTTACTGCCTGTCAAAATTCATCCCTGATATGACAGCCTTAAAGGGGAAGTCAACCCTGAAATTTTTTATACAATAATATATTCCAAGCAGCCCCACTACAGTTGTCTAAAAACATTCTGAGTCACCCCTGGGGGGGATTTTGACCCATTTCGAGCTATTCGGTGTTTTTGATGTGTGGTATCAAAGGAAAAGCATACAAAAAAAAACACTGAGAGGCTGAAATATTGCATAGATTGTCAAAACGTGACAACTTTTAATATGCCCCGCCCCTTCTGAATGTTTGCAAACAAGAGGTCGAGAGGTACACTCTTAGGTGTCAAATTTAGCCCATGTCAGGCTCATTTACTGCCATTCAAAATTGGAAATAATGTCCATTTTGTTTATATTGAAAACCCAATGTTTTATCAAACAATTCCCCCAATTTTTCCATTAATCCTTTCAAGGTCAAGGACAACCGCCGAACATGGTCCAATGGAGATTTCTGTGTTGACCGCCAGCGGACAATTTATGACATTTGCAAGCCTTTCAATGTTTTAGATGATTGGCTTAGCCTGGACTCCCATAATGCAAGTTTTCAAAACTAATAATACTCTAATTATGACATAATAAATCATTCCATTTCAATTTCATAAATACACAGCGGTTACTTTTGCTATTATCAAATTTTTGTACATAAGGGGTCTTAACATCCTCCTCCCCAAAAGAACAAATATGTACATATGTTGAAAGTAGATATATACTTATATTTGATGATGTTATGACCCTTTCAAAAACAGCAGAAAAAAATTGGTAAAATTGCCACTCCCTGATTTGAATTAAAAATAACTGGATTTTGCAGATGAATACAGGACATATTCCAGATACACTGTTAGTCAGCTGTGTTTAGTTCAGTGGAGGCACAAAGAACACTTTTGCTTTGACTTCCCCTTTAAATAAAGTAGACATCACTTGTGCAGTGTCAGTGGATGTGGCTTCACTTCCTGTGCAATTGCGAAAGAAGCCTAAAGATAAAAAAAAAGTGTCAGTATTTACAAATAAAGGCAGAAGATGCAGTTTGATGCCTAAAACAAGTAAAAACAATCATTCTTGTGCACTACAGATTTCCACTGCAAAGAAGTCCACACAAACCAAGGAGGTAAAATGCAGGGCATATGTACAAGCTCATTTGTGCCATTTAACAATTTAACGTTGTTTTTTTATTCATTTTCTCTTATGATAGAGTGCTCAAGAAGGCATCTACACTGTAAGTTGTTGATATACTTTTCGTGAGTGGCACTGAGCGGAATTTCTAACTTGTGTATCGCTCGTTGTCTTCAGGGTTTGACTCCACATGCTCAGGACACATATGCCATAATTGAGACCAAGAAATGAAGGACAGAACAAATCACTGCTTTTAATTTTGTTGCCGTGCTTATTTCATGTGTAATGCAGATATGTGAAAGAAAGTAAGGAATGTTGTGTTTTCTAACAGTTGTTTTTGATTGAGCAGACTAATAAAGAAAAAAAAAAGCTTCGGTTTTAGGGGCTCCTACTGTTGTGCACGCTTTGGCCACTTGGGGGCAGTATCATCAGACGTGCATCACCGTCGTTTACTGTATACGAAGATTGAGGTCAGTTTCTTCTTATTTGGCTTAAACGATCATATGATTTTCCCGGAGCCATCTTGCAGCCCAATGCTAGGGGTCGATTGTGGTCAATTCAACTACTTTTTGTGTTGTCTTTGGAAAAAACACAAAAAATACCACAAAAAATTGTCACGTGGCCGATGGGCGTTAGACACGAGTGGAAAAGGTGTGAAACTCCACAGATTCCCCAGTGACCTGAGAAGAAAGAAAATTTGGGCTGAAAAAACACATCCCCAAGATGATTGGAAACAAAATCACTGCTCTTATTTTTGCCATGTCAGTTTATTGTCCTTTATTCTCTTTGTCAGTAACGACAACATGAAGGACACAAATACAGTCACAAGACTAAATTCAAATTGGATGGATATACAGTTGGCCAAATGTTTAGACATTGAACATTGTGTGTGGTGTCCCACAGGGGTCAATGCTAGGACCATTGTTATTTAACAGGTATTTTATAAAATCCTTGAAATGTGTCCCAATTTAACCAACGAATGACGTGATGGAAAGATAATTTTCATCTGTATATATATATATATATATATATATATATATATATATATATATAGTTGAAATCCACTCCTAATTGAAGCCCGCGTCTTGTAGGAGTGCTTTTTTTTGTCATAGTGGAGGATATAAAGCAGACAAGCGGCTGAGAGATCGTGAAAGACAAAAACTTGGGGATCCTTTTCTGTTTTGTAATAAAGTGGAATTTGAAGCGTAAACTCCTTCTTAATCATGTTTGGTCAGCTACTTGCTTCGCTAGACGTGCGCCTACTCGTGGGGCAACTGCGGCTCACCGTGATCCCAACTACGTACAGCCAAGACATGGAAAGACAAAGCGTAACAGTATAGATGCTGTATAAGGTTTAATAATTTTATATTCATGTAAATAAGTGTACTGCAGTAATATTTATCTTCAGTATGTAAAGTATAGCTTTTACATTTTAAAAAACACCGTAAAAAACACAGGATCACTATATATAAATATATTGACCAAAAGGTGGCAGATTTGCTTTTTGTTTTGTTTTTTGTCTGCCGCAGGACTTGTCTTGTCTGCAGCCTCTGGCGAGAACAAGTAAAGACTTTAGCATAAAAAAAAAAAAACTGTCACCCGTCCGCCGCCAAACCGGAAAGTTGACTTGGGAGGGAGGTGGAAATGTGCAGGTAATGCAAACAGGTGTAGCCCTGACAGGTGAGCCGTTTTCCTCTCACCATGTGTGTGATGAACCACCACAGAAAACCGACAGAATCTCGGGACTTTGGCTTACTTCACTATTCAGGACTTTAACATACCAGTAGACTGTGTTGAACACTTTGGGCTGATGATTTTTTGGGTTCGAGTGGTGCAGCAACCGTTGGGAGGATGACATCCTGGCTCAGAGGACTCTTGCGGTGTCTCCTGGTTCCATGGATCTCTGGTAAGATTTTTGCTCTGTCAAAGCATCTATGCGTCCTCTTACTCCTGGCCATTGACCATAGCTTTTATCATTAATATTATATTATAATATAATGTCAACAGAAAGTCTCTTCAAAACCACTCGAGTGGCCCTGCCTTTCAAAATAGGCCAAAAAAAGCAACAGTTGGCGTGTTGTTGCCTGTCGTATCAGGAAAAACTGGTTGCTGTTGATCTTGGTTTTATAGTGTAGAAACAATTTACGAAGCGACATCGTACATAACAGTCATTGCGTGTGTGCTGTGTACGTCTCTATTTTTCAGTATTTCCTGGGACAAACACAATCAAATTCAGGCATTGTTTGGTCACAAAAACATTTTTGAACATCACAATTTTACAGTTTTGTTTTTTTTGCGCTCCCCAAAATATAGAAATATACAAATGTTTTAGCTTGCGGTCTGCATCGAGGAAAATCTATTCGTAAAGGGCCAATGCGTAAGATTTAGAGCGTTTTTCATTACGGACAGCAGGAGGTGCTGCACTTACCATTGTCCGTAGCGATAACAGACATGGCCACCTCTGGAGGGGTGCCACCCCCCATGTAATTTACCATTATATTTAAAACATATCGTTGGTCGTTGAGAACACATTTATTAGCAAGTTCTTGAAATTTATAATCCAGTGGTCCCCAACCGCCGGTCCACGGACCGGTACCGGCCCGTGGATCAACTGATACCGGGCCACGTGGGCTGCACCCGAAATAATGTTTTGGAGATGATTTAGTTTCACAGTTCATACGTTTGCGCTTGATCTTAGTTTTTTTGGCGCCGCCTCTGGCCGCTGTTGATATTACATACATAGTGAGAAAGATGATGTGGTTTTTAGAGCAGCCAACCCCCCTGGTCCACAATATAAATCTAAGGCGTTGACCAGTCCGTGAGGATCAAAAGGTTGGGGACCACTGTTATAATCATTTAATTTATTCCTTTTGAATAAAATACGGTCTAAATCGTACACATTGTCCCTTTAAGTTGCCCAGACCAATAACATCATGTTGTACTATATATTTATATAATTAAAAAAAAAAAAACAACTTCAGATGTATTATTCTTTTTATAATACTGTCCAAATCGTACAAGGACAATTTTCACTATTAATAAATCAACAATCGCCTTAATATTAATCGTAAACATTTATTTATTGAATAAAAATTCAGCTCATTTTTATACTTTGCATTACGAAAGCATCTCATGGGCCATTGATGGGATAGTAGCTTCCGGCCTAAAAGAGTTCAAAAGGAAATCCAGTGTTGCAGTGACCACGACAACTGTTCTGGAAAAACAAATCTGTCACTTCCTTTTGCTTATTTTTGTGTGGGCAGGAGGAATGACCTACAAAAAAAGGTTGATTTCTGTAGATTTAAAATTAGGTAATAGACCAATAATCGTCCCGGCCTTAATTATTATGTCACCACCGTATGGGGTGTAGATCAGCAAAAGCCAACCTTTCAATAATTATGTTAAATGGTTTTTTTTTCGGCCAAGTACTTCAACCAAAGCAATATTTGGATTAAAAAACAAAAAAACAAACCAAAAAACAGAACAGCTGTTTAATACATGAAACTTTAGAAAGACATTTGTTGCGTTATCTCTAAACGTATATTATCCAGCAACTCCAGAAGATATTGTGCAACATCATCTGATTTATTTCCGGCTCCTCTTCCGGAACATTGCATCACGGACGACAATGTGCCGCTGCAAAAAACTCTAAAGGCATACGACACTTTGCAAAAGGGTGTGTAGAACCTAATTTATTTAATTTCTCCAGGTTCCAATTTATTTACTTTTAATTGAAGAAGAAAGATATCCTATTCCAGGCAACAAACAAAAATTGGCTCTCACAAATCCCCCAAAGTGACTTCACATACCATCAAGGGTACACCATACCCCATTTAGCATTTATACATCTATACATCGACACAATAGACAATGAGGCAATGTGTCACACACGAGAGCCCGAGACTCATCGGGGGTGATACGGGAAAATAATGAATCACTGGCCCACGCCTGACGCATCCTGCGCCGTTCTCACTGCGCCGCGTTGTGAATCATTGCCTTTGTTTGTGTGACGAAACAGTTGCAGCCATCACCTGAAAATGCGATACTCATACCACGTAAATACAAGTATCATCAACACGGATACTTTTAAACAGTACCTTAAATGGGTAAAAAAAAAAAAAAAAAAATATATATATATATATATATATATATATATATATATATATATATATATATTATATACACACACACACATATTGGTGCATCTTTGTGACAAGTCACTTTATAGCATCCCTGATTGGCTCATAGCCAGGAAATGCAAGATAGAAGTTTTTTACTTCCCAAAGTTTTTTTTACAACAATGTATTTGAGACCTAGCAGGCATGCATAGTATACAAAATCTGCAGATGAATCTCTTATTTTCAGGTTATATACCATAATTTTACAAGTCCGGCTGACTCAAAGGGATAGTGTGTAAGATTTACAGCATTTTTCATCACGGACAGCAGGAAGTGCTGTAGATGCTGCATTTAGCATTGTGCGTAGCTACAGTGTAACAAACATGGCCGTCTCCGGAGAAATGCCACCCCCCCGCCATGTAATATCATTTCATATTAACTAGACCTATGATTATATTTAAAACATACTGTTGGTCATTAAGAACTCTTTTTAAAATTTACAATAATTTAATTTATTCCTTTTTAGTGAAAAACGCTCGAAATCTTACACACTGTCTCTTTAAGAATAGATTTTTTTTGACCGGTGAACAAAAATGAGTTTGGCAAGTCAGGGAAGGATGCTCTATTTTACAATGACGGAGAAATCAACAGGTTTTATTTAAAAAAAATAAATAAATAAATAATTACCATAATTTAATTAATACATAACCCCGCAATAGAAAAAGTTATGGACATAACTGAAAAGAGTGAATCCGCAATAACTGTCATTTACTGAATGTGTGGTTAATTCCGGCCTTGCCGTGTCCAGACACGATGCGCTACGACAGGTTGTCTGGCGTAACTTGTCGGGCGACATATCTTCACTTATGCTGATAACGCAACAACGCGCTGGTCTCCGTCTCCTTGTTCAACACAGCTACCCTTGTTCTGAACAGGCCTGTGTGCAAAAATATTGGGACATATTCCATATTTGCCCCATGAATCCATATTAAGCATCGCCGGCAATCGGAGTCTTCATTTCATTGCGTCTTTCGTCGCAGGAGAATTTGTCCAGCGGCCCCCGGGTGACTCCGTTTACTCCCTGGCCGAAAGGGAGACCATCCTACCCTGTCATTTCCAGCCTGAGAAAATGCAGTCTGTGGTTCAAGTCACATGGAACAAGGAGACCCCGGATGGCTGGGATCAGATCATCACAGCTCACCACAACGACGGCCAGACTGGTACTTACATGTAGTTAAAATCAAATAACCGAATGAACATAAAGTACATGTTTTATTTCCATATAACCCCATGACACGTTCTATTCATTTGTATTCACCGTAGTGGACATTCGTTTTTGGTCCATATGTTTTGACTCATTTGAGCTACCTTACCTAGTCCCATGATGTCTCACGCGTTTGGGTTTGATGCATATAACTTTGCTGTCTAGCTGGGATAAAATGGAGACAACAGTGGACACAAATGAACAAGCTGGGTTATACAATACACCGGGTTATGCGGTGTACCTTGCATTCTCAAAATTAGGGTACAAATCAATGTGATTCATTGTTTACAGCTTTTGGAGCGTGGTCTGGCCAGGTGCGATTCAACAGCAGCAATCCCACCACGGATTCGTCGTTGGTGCTTCTCAGTACAGATGTTTCGCATGAGGGGCGCTACATATGTCACATCAACTCCTATCCAAACGGAAACTTTGACCAAGTAGTGAATCTCATGGTCTGGAGTGAGTTTTTCTTTTTTTTTTTTGCAATACTAAATACGGTAGTGTATGTGTGCCCTGCGATAGGCCGGCAACGAGTTCAGGGTGTCCTGCGCCCACTGCGCCAAGACAGCTTAGAATAGGCACCGGCACACCTGCGACACTAGTGAGGATAAGCAACTAAGAAAATGGATGGATGTAAGATAGGCAACAGAGGATTCAAAATTAATTGAGTGATCATAAAATCACTTGGCAGATATTTTAAATGACCCTTTATTTCAAATTTTGAGAAAAAAAAATGGATGTAAGTCAGAATGCTTAGAATGCATGTTCGTGGCGTCCCACAGGGTTCAATGCTGGAGCCATTTTTATTCAACATGTAGCTGTGGTGTCAAAGTTGTTTTAGCGCAGGGGCTTTATAGAAGAAAACCTATTCTCAGGCAGGCAGGACAAGTAAAATCACGCTACATAAACTTAAACACAATTAGCGGCAATTACATGTAGATCTTTGCTATGTATACCGGCCTGGTGCCGATTCGTGGCAAAAAGTGGGGGTCAACTGTAAGTATATTTGGAAAAGCCCAAAAAATAAATACCGTCTTTTCCGCACTATAAGGCGCACCTAAAAACCTAATTTTTTTTTTTTCAAAGGCTGATGGTGCGCCTTATAATCGGGTGCGCCTTATTTACGGATCAATATTGAGATTGGGATTCGTAGATGGGGAATGAAGTTGAACAATGTTGGTCATATTGACATTGAGTTATTATGCTATTGAGAGTTTACAGTTTGAGTTATTTGAGTTATTATTGTTATTACTTTGAGTATTACTATATTGTGATTGAAAAAGTTTATTCATTGAGGGTGCGCCTTATAATCCGGTGCGCTTTATAGTGCGGAAAATACGGTAAATAAAAACAAAGATAAATGAAGCAAAGTAACTTCAGTTTTAGTCTTTTATATATCCCAAATAGGATTTTTTTCTGAAATTGCAATAAATAAATGGAAGTTTTCGATTCTAATTTTTTCCTCTATTCTTTCCTTGAAATTCATCCATTTTGCAAATGGCACCAGCATGCCGCTTCCTGGTGGTAATTTGCAGTCATTTATGTCCAGGTTGACCTGGTTTGATGGAAATAACGTAGCTCAACCCTAAATATAACCGAGATCACGATATTACCTCGATACAGGCGCATCCAAAGACGCATAAAGAAACATTGTTCTGAAAGCAAGATTCTAACTGCTGCGCAACTCCAAAGATATTTGACATCACGTTTGTCCTCCAGCCGTCCCAATCTCCTCCGTGGAACCTGTGATTCTGGTGGAGGGACAGTCCTATCGTCAGGCGGCGTCGTGCCGCTCTTTGGCCCGCCCGCCGCCGCAATTGACGTGGGACACGGATTTGCCCGGTCAGTCCATCAACCGTTCATGGGCGAACGGGGCCATCACCACCCACTTCTCCCTGCACCCGCTGAGGAAACTGAACGGGAAGAAGCTGGATTGTCTGGTGTGGCATCCCACTCTGACGGCGGGCCCGCGCAGGCACCAAAACAAGCTGGTGGTACACTGTGAGTGGGATCGAAATCTGACTGCCGCTTGTGAATTTTTCTCATCCGGTCGGAACGTTTTCCTCTCAGTTCCTCCCGATTCCGAGGTGTCGGGCTACAACAGGGACTGGTATGTAGGCCTGGAGCGTGCGGCCCTGACGTGCGTGAGTGGAGGAAATCCCAAACCGCAGCATTTTGCCTGGGCCAGGTACAGTCAGACCTGCCGAAATAATTCTTGCCTCTTGACTAAGCGTCTGGGCCGTTACTTTTCCAGTAATTCCGAGCACCTCAATATCTACGTTGGCAATATCGTTGCGTTAAAGTCATTGAGTCATCACGTTTGCCCAATTTAGAGGATTAAATTCAGTCATCAGGGTGTGGCAGATGCCGTTTGCTTGATGAGAAAAACAACGCATCACCACAAGTCAGGGGTGGCAACTTGTTTTCATGATGAAATGTTGGGAATGTTTAGCTTAGTCAAGTCAAATTTGTTTATATAATCCATAACCACCACAACGTTTCCAATGGGGAAAAAAAAATATCGCAGAGAACCGCACAAATTCACAACGGTATCCTCAGAACAGGCAGAAGGGTCGGGAAAAACACAAAATCCCATCAGGAGAAAAATAAGAAACCTTGAGAAGGGACCACAGTTGGGAGGAGCTCACTTTTCAGGCTTAAACACTAAATGTGTTATTTTCCACAAACATGTTGCAAAGTGGAATCATTTAATTATTATGTTGGAGTAACTGATTCCTAAAACCCACTGATTTTAAATGCAATTTTATTTTTGGAGGAATGAAAATGTTTCAAAAAGACAAGGGCCATAAATGATACTGCACAATTAATCTAATTTAATCGCAATCACGATATTGGCTGCTATGATTGATTAAGCTGATCCTCGGCGATGTTAACATTTAAACAGTCAAACACTTTTTTTTTTTTATTACAAGTCAAATCAAACATTTTGCCCTTTTACCACCAGGAGGCAATGTTTCTCACATATTTGCATGACAAAAGTATCAATTTTTCTCACCCTAATTTATCGTTTACCAGTGTGAAACGGCATTGTGTTTCTCACAATATATAGAGTGCTAGCTGTCAATTGAGACCTATTTGGAAAAATCCGTTTGGAATAAAAAAAAAAAAAAAAAGAATAAATTGGGTTTGAAATGGCCCGAAATGACATTTTGACTGTCATTTGATTCAAATTTGTTTAAAAGTAAATAATGTGCTGGGTTCTAAGCAGGCTTTTTTTTTTTTTATTAGGTATTGTTTACTTTATTTATTTATTGTAGTTTATTAATATAATTTGAAAGTATTACACCCTGAAGCCTTGTTTATGTGCTGCTTG